>NW_005434547.1:86139-132095 GCF_000315625.1 Guillardia theta CCMP2712
GGACATCAAGAGAAAGAGGAAACGGGCAGAGGAAAGAGCAAGAGAAGGCGAGCAAGAGAAGGAGCAAGAAGGAGGTGGTGGAGGAGGAGGAGGCAGAGGAGGAGGAGGAGGGGGAGGGGGAGGAGGAGGAGGGGGAGGGGGAGGAGGAGATAAAGGTACCTCGACAAATGCTCCTTTCGAAAGCCAATCCTCGTGCCCCTGTCGTACGGCTTTCAGGTTGAGAAGAGGAACAACTAGAACATGAAAGGGAACAGAATGAAGAGAAACGATATTGAGAGATGCAATTCGAGCTCCCGATACACAGAGAGGAGGAAGAAGCAGAAGCAAAAGAAGGAGCAGGAGGAAGGGGTGGAGGTAGTGGTGATGGTGGTCGTGTTGGAGCGGGAGGAGGAGGAGCGGGAGGAGGAGGAGCGTGAGGAGGACGATGACGATGACGAGTGCTTCATTTTCGTCTCACCTTTTTCAACTCCTCTCCAGGAGGAGAAGGTTCGCGAGCCCCTGAAGCAGGACAGACATTAAAAGAAAAGAGGAAAATAATCTAAGAAAGGGAAAGAACAAAGCAATAGAGAAGATAAAAGCAAAATGTTGGTGACATGAAGTTGGCAATGATGCTGACAGCAGGAGCAGGAGAAAGAGCAAGAGCAAGAGCAAGAGCAGCAGGACCAGGAGCAAGAGCATCATCATGATCATGATCATCATCATCATCATCAGGAGGAGGAGGAGGAGGAGGAGGAGGAGGATGAGGAGGAGGAGGATGAGGAGGAGGAGGTCACCAGACTGTGCCGTCTTCCCCTTCTTGTCCTTCTTCGGCTTCTTCGGCGCTCCCTCCTCACTTTTCCCTTTCTTTCCTCCTCCCTTGCCACTGCCCGGGCCCTGCTGGGCTGGCGTCGCTCCGCCTGCCTCCCCCACCCCTCCTGTTTGTGCGACCCCTGCCGTCGTCACTTGAACAGTTGGAGCTGGTTGCTCAGCTTGAACTTTCGGTGCTCGGGACCTCAGTGTTGGTTTCGAGATCTCCTCTTCCTCTTCCTCTTCCTCCTCCTCGTTCTTCTTGACCTGCGCGGACAAGCATAAGAAGTAAGAGGGAGGGAGGGAGGGAGGGAGGGATGAAAGAGATTACAATCTAGCTACAACGCATGAGGAGAGATGGAAAGGAGGAAGCGAGGAGAGCAAGAGAGCAGAGCAAAGAGGAGGTGAGCCGAAGACAAACGAGGAGAGTGAAGGAGCAGAGAGCAGGGAAGTGCAGACGAGACTTCGATCCTCCTCACCTCCGATGCCGGGGAGCCAACAGAATGCTCAGCCAGCTCTCCTGCACGTCGAGCATTCAGCAACCCTCATTCTTCTCTTCTCGATCTCTTCCCAGAACCTCGCATTGCCTCAACTTCTCATCCATTCCCTGCCCTGCCCTGCCCTGCCCTGCCCTGCCCTGCCCTGCCCTGCCCTGCCCTGTCCCCTCTCCTTCCCTTCCCGCCTCCCCTTGGCAACCTCTTCCTCCATCTCCTCTCACCTTTGAGGAAACCAGGCGGCAGATCCTCCACGAGAGAACGGGCCTCTCCCTTCTTCTGCTTCATCGCTCCTTCCTTCTTCTCCGCTGACTTCTTCTCCTTCTTCCCGCTCGCGCTCTCTCCCGTGCCGCTCTTATCCGCATCCCCAGCAGCTGCTGCTGCCGATGCTGCTCCTGCTCCTGCTACTGGTGTTGCTGCTGCTGCTGGTGTTGCTGCTCCGCCTCCTGGGCCTCCCACCCCTCCCGCTCCTCCTCCTCCTCCCTCGCTAGTCTCAACCGGAGAATCCACAGGCATCGGGGTCGTTGCCTTGCTCGACCCCCTCGAGTTGTTTCTTGAGGCGGGCTCGTTCTTCTCTGGAGCCCTCGCGTCCTCCTGCTCCTCCGCCTCGTCGACCTTGAGTCTCAGCGTCTTGTTGGGGCCAGCGCGAGTCGCCTCCTCCTTGTGCTTCCTGGACGCGCCGTCAGACGGAGAGTCAAAAACAGGGAGGGAGGGGGAGGAGAGGGAGGGAGGGATAAGGAAAAGGCAGGTAAGAAGGAACAGCAGGCAAGAAGGAACAGCAGGCAAGAAGGAACAGCAGGGAAGCTTACTTGTCATGGTTCGTCGTCGGGTCTTTCTTTGACGACTTGGTTGTGTTTTCATCGTTGTCATTCGAGGGCCTGGGGGTTTGCTTCCCTTCGTGCTTGGTTGGCTCGGCGCTGCCTGCCTTCCTCGACGGCGTTGACTCTCCAGTCTCGATCTGCCACAGCAAGTCAGCTGGGCCAGACAGGCCGTCCTCTGATACTTTCTTCTCCTCCTTCTCTGACGTGACTTTGACCGACTTTGCTGACTTGGTGCTGCTTTCCGCAGGCTCCGACTTCGGAGCGACGTCTTCGGTCTAGAAGCAAGATCAACGTACTCACTTCAAGCTCTAAGTGCGCGCCAATATCACCTTCTGCTTCTTATCTGGCTCTTCCGAATTCTCTTCCGCGTCATTCGCATTCCTAGGCATAGTCAACGACTCCGGCAGAGGACCAGCAGCGCCGATCTCACTTTCTTTTCAGCTTGCGTTCCTTGTCTGTGCTCGGTGAGTCGAAGCCAGAGTTCTCCTGCCTGTCGTGCGCAGCATCAGAAGCCTGACAGGCCCCTGACCGCCTCCTATTGCACCTCCTCCTCTTCTTGTCAGAGAGCTCTCCCCCACCAGGCGTCCCTTGATCGGTGGAAACGCTCAATGCTGCAGGCCCCCCAGCCTCTCCTCCGCGTCTCCTCCTCACGCCTGAGTCCCACTGCATATCATGCTGTCATGACCTGCTCCTGATATCACGTGGAGACACCTCTGCAAGCGCCGCAGCCAGTGCAGCGTCGTTGGCCGTCGGGTCCTGCGAAGATGCACTTACATTCATTCATCGAGTAGAGGCTGAAGATGTCTTGGAGAATGATGATCTTTCACCAAGACAAGAAAGCTGGTGCATGACACGAATGGTGTGCAATGAGAATCAAAGATTTGATGAAACAACATGTGACACATCGCAACTATCATACTATGCAAGAAGGCTACAAGCATGGTGATACAAAGAGAGGATGGTTCCAGACGACTGTGCTTACCGAGTCCTTTGTCTTCATCGAGAAGTGCCGGTGATGATTACTTTCATATACAAACTTGCCGCTTTCACTCTGAAATGTGACTAGTCAGGCATAGTAAAAACCCAAATGTAGCCAATGCGCGACATTGCGGGTCGCCAATAAAACGAGGAGACACGAAATGAAGCAGATAGTCAAAACACGAGAACACGCGGGGGTCAGATCGATACGAATCGATTCTATGTTGAATGTTCTAACCCTCGATTGCCGCATTTTGATAATGCCGTTTTCTCTCTTGGATACTCTTGGCATTGACTCAGCATCTTCTTTTATCTCTACAAACTCTCATATTCATTCCTCGCTGAGCCATTTTGGCTTCCCCCGCCCTTCCGCACTCCCCACCAACTCTATTCCTACTCTTGCTTCTTTCCTCCCTCCTAGTCCTGCTCCTTGACCTTCTCCTGCTCCTCAGACTCATGCCCATCCTCATCATGCAGGAATGCAGACGTCTTCTTGTTTCTGCACTTTCACATCCTGTGTTGTTATCGTCGCAGTCTTCACGCCATTGTCATATCATCCTTCTCCTTCTATCGTTTGGCCCATTTCGCCATTGCCGCGCATCCAACGGTGTACCCACCCCCTTATCGGTCCCATAACCCCACCGCAGTACTGATGTACCCCTATGGAGATATCACCTCATGTTTACACTACCCTTCATTATTTTTGGTATTTGAATTTAAGGCTCATGGTACAGCAATTCAATATTTGATACATCAATAAATTTGCATGACCTTCACACCATGCAGTTTTAGTACCCCCCACCATTGTTTACCAAAACATTTTCAGATTGACTACCCCCGCTCAATCATTTCACCACCCACCAAGTTTTCCATCTACCTGGTTAAGAATGAGAAGCAGGAGCGAAGGGAGGAAGTGGCGGTGGCGGTGGCGGTGGCGGTGGAAGAGTAGGAGAGGAGGAGGAGGAGGAGGAGGAGCAGCAGCAGCAGCAGCAAGAGGAGGAGAGGAGCAGGAGCAGCAAGAGTAAGAACAAAAGTAGCAGGGACAGGGCAGCAAGAGCAAGAGCAAGAGCAAGAGCAACAGAAACGGGGCCGGTGGCGGCGGCGGTGGTGGCGGCAGCTGCAGCTGCAGCAGCTGCTGCAGGCAGAAGTAAGAGCAAGAGCATCAGCAGGATGAGATTGAACGATAACCATGAAGTCGATGGCGGGGATGCGTCGATGGTGATTTTGATCATTTCAATCTTATCCAATTCAATGTTGTTATTCCATGACACGACAGATGCTCGTGGATTTTGACGATGATGAAAACAAAGATTCCTATGGTTTGGGGGAGTCAGGCCGAGATAAGTGTCGAACGTTAGCTGGAGGAAGGGCAGTTGAAACTTTGAAGACAAGAAAATGAAACGATCGATCATAAAGAGGAGCTGGAAAACACGGCATAAGGACCCTTGTCCTTGTGATTACCTACTGATTGTGAGTGATGATGATGACTATAATCGTGGTCGTGATGATCGAGGTGCTCGTGTTGGTGTTGATGATGCCGTGGTTGTAAATGACCATCGTCATGTTGATAGGTTTGGTGATCATCATAGAGATGATAATGATCTATGGTTATGATGATAGTGCGGAAGATGAGAGGGACGAGAGTAGCGGCAGCGGCAGCAGTAGCAGCAGCAATGTTACAAAGCAAGAGCAAGGGGCAGGAGCAGGAGCAGTGATAGAGCCAGGGGCAACGGGCAGGAGCAGGGGAAGGTGGAGTAGGGATGATTTAGGCCACAAGCAGAAGGAAGACAGTTACAATCTAGAAGATGACGAGGAGGAACATTGTGGCAATAATGGTGGTTGGTTTTAAATCTACAATGACTATCGTGCGGACTACTTTGACATGAAGCATGAGCATGACAAGCGACCAAACTAACTTGTGATGAAAGCGTAATGATATGCATCTGCTCAATAAAGCTGTCGTTATTCGAAAAGCAAGAATTCGTATTTGGTCAGATTGATTGTGTACTCACTTACAAAGTCTAGTTAATGATCATTGGATCATTTATATGAACACCTCGACCATGCTACGAAGGAAGAGATGAAACGCAAATATAGCGGCGAATGGGTGTATATATTGCTGCACTTGCAGAGAGTCGGAAACATGCTACGATATTGCAATGCTAAGACTCGAACTATGTCTCTATGTCTCTGTTGGGAGCTCTGCAGCTTGAAATTGATGTACCGATGATGTCACCAACCTCGCGTCGGGCCTCCTTGCAGAAATCCAGTCAGATCACGTGTAACGAAGACAATCATGGCATCATTACAGCATCCTTGATGCCAGCTTCTTCGACACTTACCCGTATGCATGCAGGTCTATCAACATAAGAATGAATTTGTCTGCATTCAAGGTGATGCTTGATGCCTGGGTTCTCATGTGTTATACAAGTAGCTTGTGCTCTAGTCGGTGCTCTTCTCGCTACTCTTCTCAGTCATTTCCTAGCATGGCTCCTTACTCCCTGATTTCTCCGGCATTCCATCACCCCCCCTTCCAAGCGAGACCATTGTGCGAAACGAACTTTGAGGCTTTCATGTGAACCTTTATTATTACATGTGCATTGCTCGAGCTAAACTTGCTCTGACTCCGTTCACTTGAGCCCGAAGATACGGGAGTAGAAGAGCTTGCGAGAGGAGAGCTGGACCTGGCATGGGTCATTGAGCTCCTTGTTTGCGCGATCAGCCAGAGCTGCCTGGATGGGCACTTGGTAAACCTCCCGCCTTGCATCGTCCTTTGCATGAGCGAAGGAAGGGAACGAGAAGGCATCGGTGCTGGTTCGGTCTTGCATGGTGTAGGTCATCGGAGGATGCAGATTGTTGGAGCTGTTGTGAGTGGACGTCTGAAGGAACGTGGAGAGCGGGGGAAGGGAGCGAAGTTGATGGGGTGACGGTGCAACAAGCAGTGGCGCCCTTTTATAGCGAGTAGCAGGGAAATCGGAACGACGCGATCTCACATCGTATCGTCCAGAACTGGTTCTTTGCTTCGATGGGCCCTGAAACGGACTCCTTTGACACAGGAGGCAAAAAAAAGGAGCTCGAAAAGGAGTTATTTCAGTGCCCCAGGCGCCCAGCCGCAGTACACAAAAAAAACCTTCAAAATAGGACTGGTCTGTTCGCCGTGGCACCCCGAAGGCCAACTTGGCAAGTTATCAACTTCAAAACTGTACTATGATGGGCCCGCCCGCTGCGGCCGGCGGCCGTACTACCCCATCCCGACTCCGAGGCTCCGAGGCCACCGTGACACCGTGTGAGTCGTCCGAAAGGCCGCGCCCTGGCAACGGTTTGACTCTCCGTCCTGATTGTCCTCGTACTGATTTTTAACTGAACTTTGAGTAAAAAGTTGGAGTTGAACTTCAAGCGCGCCGGGCCTTTCGGAACAACGGTTGCCAGTGCCTGTGCGGCAGTGCCGCCGCGCACAGCGGCACTGAGGCTGCCCGCCGCGCCGGCGGGCGCGCCCGGCCCCCGGTCACCCGGCACTGAGTGGCCTTCCGAAGTTCAGTGGGCGGCGGGGCCAGCGACGGCAACCGAGTCGGCTTCCGTACTCGATAAGCTGACGACCTTCTGCAATTTGCTGGGGTTTGTACAGCGTGACCCAACGATCATTCTCGTTGATAACGCAGCGGTCATCCATCTGCTGAGGGACCGTCGCGCATTTTCGAAGCTTAAGCATATTGCAATTCGACATCGGTTCACTCTTCAGATGGTGGATGAAAACGAAATCATCGCTGTGAAGATTGCTACTACATACAACCCTGCGGACATTCTCACCAAGATCTGCCCAGTCTCCAAAATTCGTCAGCTAGCATCGTTCTTGTTCGGCAACGACATGTCTCAGGTCTCCGTTTGACCATCATTACGCCGCTGCTTCATGCAAGACCTTGTCAAGCTAGCCAAGCTCCCTGTACCTCGTCAGGGAGGGAGATGGACGATGCGAAGTCACAGGGGACCCACTTCAGCCTGAGGTCATCTGTTCGACACCAGAGACAGTCAGGGAGGGTTCACTAAATGAACAATCAAAATCAGGGAATATCATATCTTTTCACTATCATACCTGAATACTGAACTTCATGACAGGCTGAACCTCTGAGAACATCTGATGATGACATCAGCATCGAGCCTCGCATCATCCCTATGTCAAGTGACATGGACGAGTCACAGGGATCCCCCAAGCAGAGCCAGGAGTCGCACAAGATGACGACGAGGCCACAAGACAGCTCTCCCACCATGATGATGAGTGTGGCAAAGAAGCTGAGGGGTGACATGACAGCGAGAAACTTGATCTCGATGATGGAGGGATCAGTCCTGATCAAAGTCGCTCTGAATGTCAAAAGTGACAAGAGCTGTTTTCAATCCAACCTCAAAGCCTGTACGTGGCCAACAGTGAGGAGAGGAATTACCTCATGATTCCACTGGTCAAGCACCGCGAAGATTGAAAGCGGCAAGCAGAGCACGGCAGATGAAAGCTTGAAGGTTGGCCAAGTTGTGAAGACCGAGGAAGGGAGACGTCCCAAAGCCTCATTGCATGCCACGATCTCACGATAGCGATATGATGACACGAACCAACAGGCTACAGCAGAGTTGAAGAAATGAAAGGCAGCTTGAAGCGCCAAGCCTTCGCAAGACGAAGAAGCAGACGATGAAGACATACCTTCGATCGAAGTTATGAAATGATGCTGCAGAAATCAAGGAGGTCCCAAGTCGCCAGGCACATCAGTGCTGATGGGCGCTGAGGAGAACCTTTCAGTACCATGCACAGCCCTACTGCGAAAGTCAAGTCAAGAGGCTGATCGCTTATGGAAAAAGGAATATCAAGTCTGACTCATGATGAGCAACCATACAGCTTCAAGGCAGACGACCAGAGACCAAGCATGAGCCCACCTTGCTGTCAAGCAACAGCTCCCGCCTACTCTAGGCAAGGGAGGGAATACTGCGGCGACGACGCGCGAAGAGTCAACCGCAGCAGGTCATTTGAAAGGCATAGTCAAATTTGACAAGCCTGACACCGTCAATGGAGGCGCGGCAAAGCAACAATGCTGGCATCGGCACACAAGAGCCAAGGGAGGGTGTTGAAGCACCTGATAGGAGGAAGCTTCACCTCAGACAATGCCAAGCAATCGACGTGGCTCAAGTGCACAGATGCTTAGAGCCTCGGAATGCATCCCCGAGGAGGACAGCAACAGCTACAATAAGGACGACGTAGGAGAATCATGAAGAAGACAGCAAGAACCTAGGACTCGTGGATGGCAGCAGGAGATAAGCGAGTCAGCTTATATCAGTCCACGACAGGACAGCAGATGACACGGTGGCAGGATATGGCTACGCTCAAGGGGAGATTGGAAGTATCACCCCTGAAGTCATGGACATGGGAGAACAAGGGGTCTGATCAAAGAAGACAGTACTATCATGATCATCTTAGCGGAGGACTTACAAGGGATGCACGAGACCCCCCTAGAAGCATGCTCCTACGGAGACACAGGACCTGTCAAGGTCAAGGGAGCAGCTATATCAACTTCACAGAGAGCATTGGATGAGCCTCCTCGGAGAATCGAAGACCTCGTCATGTCAAGCCTATGACTCTTTCTCAGGGACTCCCGGAACCCTCCAGGTACGGAACCAGGCCTCGGACCGGTAGAAGAATCATATCGCAGATAAGAAGCGTAGAGTACCGGTAGTGGTAGTTCCTAGGACCAAGCAGTCCCTATTTTAGGGACCGAGGAAGAGGAAGAAGGGCCGCACGCCGCCGCATTGGCAGGACAGGCCCGGAAAGGAGAACGAGGTGTATGGTCTCTGTGAGACTGGATTGCTTGAAGTAAACAAGCTTGACCATCTATACCAATCTCTTATCACCTCCGTTTGTTCTCTGTATCCTGATATCATTCCTGCGCGGCCATTCGTGATAACTATTACCACTGCTACAGAAACTTGCAGTCCGTGACGGCGGTGCTATCCGATCATCGGATCACTCAGTGTCTACTTCGGGTGTCACTGCTAGTACTGTGACTGTGTCACCGTCTGTGGAGAGAAGGTTACTGGGAACTTCAACACGGCTCAGTCAGCCTAAGCCTTTCACTGCAAGTCACTGGCCGGGCAGAGTCCGACGGTCACGCCGGGCCCGGCCCGGCGGTCCACTGAGTCAGTGAGAGAAGGTAACGGCTTAGGTAACGGTCGCAATGCAAAAGTGAGCATGCTTGCTCCCCATGTTCCATGGCAGCTCCCCGCGGCCCAACCGCTGATATAAAGCCGGGGAGAGCAGGAGGCCGGTTCATCCATCGCAATGCTCCGTCGACTTCTCCTCCTCACGGCTGCGGCCTCCGTGTCCGCATTCCTTGCAGCCCCGGCTCTTCCTCGTGCTCAGGTAGACACCAGCGCTGCTGTGATCATGACCCCTCTGCGCGCGTTGGCCCCCGCTTGTCTCATACGAAGGAGAGGGGATATACACGTGGCCTCCTTTTCTCTGTTTGCTCGTGTTTTGCTCCTGCTCCTCTTCTGCTGCCGCGCATGCATGCCGATGTCGCTGACACCATTCTGTAGTCATTGCGCACCAAGGCAGCGGGCCCTGTTTGCCTCCTCAGCGAAGGGCAGATGGCCGTCAGCATTGTTGGCACCAAGAACGATGACCTCACCGTGGTTCAAGGACGCGGCGATATGCGCAGCAAGAAGGGGAAGCGCTTTGCCAAGAGCTACGGAAAGGTGATTCTTAGGGCTCAGAAAAGCAGGTCTTGACTCGTTCTCTCCTCCAGTGCCGAACCAAGAGCGGCAAGACCAGCGAGAAGTCCAAAACCCCATGGGGAGGCGTCCACGGCCAACCAACCTCGTGATGTTACTGATGTGTACTTAGAGATTAAGAATGCTGCGATTGAACGGAACAAACCATGTGTTTTACTTGTATCCTGGCATCTATGACCAGCTCACAGCAAAATTTTGTTTTGTAAGTGATACAGCTCCAGATGCTCAAATTTCAATGGGCCAGCACTCTTAACAATTTGATTGGTTTTGCAAGGTTCAATTAGTCACAATCATCACTGAGAGTTGAACGAGCTCTTGCGTTTGTGGTTGTCTCTTTGCCTTCGCTAAGTAGCGGCATGACTTCTTACTGCAACCTTGTTTCAAGTCTTGTCATCCCACTTCCTAACACTTAGAAATCCGCGCGTGAATTTTCTTGCCGCCATGCTCGTAGAGCTGCTTTCCCATTCTGTTTTTCTTCATCTTGACATCTCTGTTTCTCACTGCATTTTTATGTGCTCGACCTTAGATTCACTTCTCAGGAGCATTGCGCATTCATGTATAAGGGCGCGGTGGCTTGCTCACCAGGAGGAAAGGATGGAGTTATTCCAGTTCCCATGTTCTGGGCGTGCACATAGTTGCGCAATACTGTCTTTTCACTTGCCCCATATCTTTGACCGTGCTCTATAGCTTAGATTCCTTGTATTCACATATAGCACATATGACACTGGAATGAGTCGATACTACCATCTCAGTTTGATCGTCCTCAACAAGTATCGTAAAATCTAACTTGGGGGGATAGCGTCACTCGCACAAGAGGGAGGAGAACATGCATTGTATCATATGATTCTTCATGGCATATCATTTCTTGGGCGCCGGGAGACTGAAATGAGAGTCTGAGAAACATTCAACTGTCAGCTTTCAAGTTGTGGAATGAACAAACTCTCCTGTTCTCATCTTATGGGTTCGACTTGTTGGTGCTTGGGAGGACTGAGTTCCTGCTGAGATGATGAGTGATGTGTTTCGCAAATCATGCATGCCTTGCCCGAAAGCGTCCCAACATAAGCCGACGACAAGGACTGCGAATACATCAATCCACCCATCTCAACTCGACTGCTCTTGTTGCCTGTGATCGCGGATCCTTGTACCCTGAGAAGCAGCTGGTGTGATACCTGCCATTCACACTCGTCAGGCAGCACTGCAGCATGCTTCTTGGTCCACCTCAATGACACTCTTGCTCCTCTTCGCTCCGTCAGAGGGTCTCCCAGCCGATCGAACGGTTGCTTACACTCTCTGCATCTTTCCATGGCAGTCAGGAACTCGCTCCATCAAGTATAAGTGGGATACCGATGACCCAGGTCAGTCCTCTCCACCTTCCTGTGCACAAAGTCCCAGTACTCAGTCTCATTCCCAGCCCCAATGTTTGTAGTTTGGTTGGTGTTTGCTTTTGACATCACCGCGAGGGAGGTTTCTTTTCTGATGTTGACCTATGACTGCACTCTAGCAATCCCGGATGGTCCAGCTAGCTCAAACGATATCCTCCTGCTGATCGCTCTCCCGCATTCTCCTTCGATCGTCTGCCATTGCGCCTCTCCCTCCCATCAGGCTTCATCGTCACTACTCTGACAACCAGACGTTTCAAAACAAGGAAAACCTTACCAGGCTGCCTCACTTCATTTGAAAAGACAGCAAATAAATATCTCAAAAACAAGAAACAAAAATAGCTGCCTTTCAAAGACATCCTACAGAGAACTTGAGGTGGACTTGGAAGGAGACGGGCGCTGCAATTATTCGGCGCTGTCCCGCTAGCAATGTCGCTGAAGCGCAAGGAGCCCGAGCCGATCAGGCCGCCGACAGGGCTGACGCCATCGCAGAAGATCGAGGAGCTGAAGAGACAGCACAAGGCGCTCAAGATGAACCTTGAGGTCCTCAACATGATGGGCTCTCAGGCGTTGATGGTGCTGCGCGCGCCGCCCGATGTTGTGGACGCCAAGGCGGTTCTGGACCGATGCCATGCAGAGCTGCTGGACGTGATCATGGAGAAGAAGATCAATGACATCAAGCAGTTTATGCCCGTGGAAGCACGAGATGCCGATACCCCGGAAGAGGAGAACGATTCGGATGAACCATGATTGCCTCGTAGTCTTTGACTTGCATTTCAAACCTTGACGGCCAAGAGCCGTCACCCACTGGCATGCTTTCAATCGAAACATCACCCACGACATGTGTCACATTTCTATGAACTGGTTCACAGTGAAGCAGCAACATATCTGTTCTAATACCATCAGGTCAGGATGAAAAATTCTGTATGATGGAATGGCATTCGAGTATTTTAAATATATCAAAACATGAATTGACAGAGTGAGATGGGTGTTCAACTTTTTTCTCCAAACTGGGTGAAACTCTTTCACCTGAGATGAGGACACAGGCTTTGAGAAATCTCATAGTTCTGTTGTTGAGACGATTTCTTTCTATGTCTCATCTCGTATCGTGTTTGAAGGTTGGTTGCCAACATGCGCTAACTCTACTTGGTTTCAAACGATGATTCCATGGCGTGCATAGTGAATGTATGGAGATGTGATTTGAGAATAACAAAAGTTGAATAGTTCCATGATGCTTTTGTAGTGTGAGAACAGAATGCGAGGCTGGTTCTGTATGAAAGCGCACAGGGGATTTGAAAATGAGATGCTTGCATTTATTCGTACACATGCTAGTATCAAGACTCATCGAAGAATCATCAGCTTCAGATTGCTGTGAAATCTTTTTCAATAGCTGTCTGCTTCAGACTTTGTATGCTGAAAGATGGCCGAATAGCAGATGCGAGATGGGTTGAATCACGAGTTAGAAAGATAGATGACGGCTCCAACGATGAAAACAGTCTTGCGTCATGAAGAGTGAAAAGGTCCCAGTACTCAACTTCTACAGAAACAAATGCTATACAGTCACAGGTAAGATCTAGAATGTAACAAGTTTCTTCTTGAGATCACAGAGCAGAGGAAAATAAAATTTAAAGATGTCCATACAAAATCATGACTACCATAAAATTAAGAGTAGGACGACGACAAGGATGAAGAGAAGGTAGTGGTGTTGAGCGATTGTATTCTATTCGGTCGTGTGAAGGAGATTATCATTGAAGTTTCGAGAGATCTTCTGGGGAGGAAGTGGCTTTTGAACACAAACATCATCTATTGCAGCCACACACACCTCTCGAGATGCTACTCATCTCCCAACATTTTCAGACTCTGGAACATCATGTTGCCTGGCAATCTACTGTATGATCTGGCTTCCTTCACCTGTCTCTACCAGTCGCGCTGGTGCGTGAGATGTTTTACATACCACACACTCTCACACAAAGCTTGCAAGTGGTCATTAGCATGTTGATGTGACATCGCCGAGGTGGACAACATGCCGAAATGATTCATGTCTCCTGCAGGAAGCAGAAAACCAACAACACTATGGAGTCTCACCTACTTCTGCAACAGATCGGAGCAGCGTCGTTGCGCTTGCGCTTACATCCTCTCAGTTCATGCTCACAGTTTCTCTGAATGTATTCATCCTCTGTGCTGTCCCTGCAAGACCTGCGATGGCATGTCCAACTCTGTGCTCCCCCGGTCTTGGATCTGTTGGCACTTGCTGATGAAGTGAAGTCATCATGGGATTGGTGTGTTTTTCTTCTTTCGAGACTCAGGAACGGAAGCAAGCATGCATGTCCGGTCACATGACGCCAACATGCTGACAAGGTCGCGAGTGAGGAAGTGCGCAGCCATCGGCATTGGCGTTGGACCATGCGAGCGCCGTGTAGCGCATGGATTCGGTGTGTCCCGACATGGGGCCCGTAGTGAGCTCAGGGGGTGGTATCATCTAGCAGCCCGGGACTACCCCTAACAAGAGGGGTGGTAAATACTTAAAGAGGGTGGGTACTGTCAACAAAGATTCTTCTCTACTTACCGGTAGGTAGGTCCGGAGGCTCGGATCAGGATTGACAGGGGTGGTGTGAACAGGGGTGGGATAACGAGGCCGGTGATAGGGTGGGTGTAGTCATCCCGTTCCTGAGATGCGCTCAATGAAGGGGTGGTCAAGTCTGAGATATCCAGGAATATCTGGGGGTGGGTAGACCGTGGTGACCAGACCACAAGGGGGTGGTACGCAGCTCAGATAGGAGTTCTTCGATATTTGGAGGGTGGGGTAGTTCGGAATTGTAGAGGAGAAGAGGGTGGGGTACCAGGTTCCTTGAAAGCAAAGCAGCCATGGCCATATATAAGGGAGAGCAGCAAGGAGAAGACGAATGAGGGGGGGAGGAGGAGAGATGAGGGAAAAACAAGCATGAGAAACAATCATTCCAATGCATCAGTTTGTACAAGACGTCTGCTGCATGTAACATTCAGTTTTTTCTTTTAGTATGATCGAATGAGTTGACTGCTTTCGCACCTTGTTCAAAGTCGTTGTTGCTCTCATGCTGATAAAGACAGATAGAAAGCCCCTAGCGATGAGCCAACAATCGAGACATCAAGGAAAAACTTCTATAAACTGATCAGAAGTTGAGATGTCGTTAAGATTTGTCTTGGAATCGATGTGCTTGTGAGCTTTGTCATAATGCAGATGAGCTAATACAGTTCTTGGCAGGAGCAATCTACAGGGATTGAATTGACGATGAAATCAAAGCAGGAGCCCAGAAAATATGACAGTGTCATCTGTATGAAATCAGATTGATTGACTTGCCTATACAAGCACACCCTGCACAAGTAATGTTCGAGTGCTTGGACAAGTGAGGTGACCATCATTCTGATCTCTGCAAGAAGAGACCAGTAGGCGTGTGTTGGCAGCAAGTCAGACCCTCTGCTTGTGACCGCAAGACTAGCCGCATGTCTTCGCAGAGCAACACGACGAGCTTCAACAACAACGACTCCTCCGTCAACGGTTGGAACATGAGACAGCTCGCGATCTTCATCCCCTTTGCCACTTTCTTCCTCTGCATCTGGATCATGTGGCTGCGGGTAGGATACCCCACGTTTCTGATCATGAAGGCCATCCAACTGAGCGAGGAAGGCCTGCGGCGAGAGGAGGAGAACAGATCGCAGCACGACTCTGACAACGACGAAGACGACCGGTCGAACAAGTAAGTAGCGGGAGGTGTCTTTTTGGAAGTGACTTGGTACCTCAGCTCTCTGGTGTCTGTTGGTGAAGTCGACACAATGTGGAGGGAACAGCAATCGGCGCAGGTGGTGTGCGCAGAGGAAGAGTCTTCTACCAACGAGGAACTTGCTGCCTCTGCTGATATGTGCTACCTGACTCGTTCCTTCAGAATGAGATGTCCGACAAGAAGGCAGATGTGAGGATGGATCAAGTTGAAGAGCAAGAAACATCGGCCGGCATTGTTGTTGAGGACATGGAGAGCCGGCATGCCTCTGTACATGTCAACATTGCACAGGGTAAGAGGCGGAGACAGCATGGTACTTTACATCTCTGTGATGGTGTGGCAGATCTGAACGAGACGGAGGAGAAGCTGAGGGATGTGGAGGTTCAGATTGAGCGGCTGCAGGGTAGAATGTTGGGTGAGACGCGAGCTATCCTCTCCCGCTGCGCTGACTCCTGCACGGCAGAGCGACAAGTCAGTGAGACTTTGTGTTGATGAGAGTGCATGGATAGTTACGGCCCAAGGGCGATCATGTCGGATGAGCATTGAAAGCTTGAGGGGCAGTTGACATACTCTCGGTGTAATTTTGGATATTGTATTTTTCTTTCGTTTTTTGTTTTCTGCCACAAGGATTGGAAATTTCTTGTTGATCCGACCCTGAATGAACATGTCTACTGTGGCGCTAACAGTGGTCAGGTTCATGAGTCGAAGAGTGCAACCTTAACGTCTCTGACGTGCATGTCATCGAATCATGCTCGACACGCAGATGATAATGAGATGCGATATTGCATTCAATACCAACGCTTACAAGTCCACAATTCGCAACTGAAGTACAGCATTCTAAACACAAGAAGGAATGCGCGTCTCTTGCGCGATCAGACTCTTGCAAGGTAGAAGGAGACTGGATGTTTGGGGCTTCCAGAAATTTCAAAAGATATCGGCATATGAAGTGCCTGATAGCCAGCTAGCGGTAGTTTGTTGGCACTTGTATCGTACCACGTCTTTACATCATGGCCCGTTGGATCTTACCCATGAGCTCCATTACCTGCCGAACATTTACACTTCTTCCTCCTCTTCCTCCGTCTTCCTCCTCCTCCTCCTCCTTTCCATCCTTCTCCGTCTCTTCTTCCTCCTGCTCCCTGCTCACCTCGGGGTCGTTGGCATACTTGCCCATGGCCATCGGATTCTGCTGCATCTCCATGATGATCTGCATGTCATCGTCAGCCACTGATCCTCCTTGCTTCCCTCCCCCCCCCCCCTTGTTGCTCTCTTCTCCTCTTCCTCTCCGTCCTCGTCCTGATTGCTCTCCTTCATTCCATCTCACCGACATCATCCTTGGGTTCTGCATGGCAGCCATGATCTCTGGGTCCCCGAGGATCTTCGAAAAGTCCATGCCAGCTGGCATGCCGGGCATACCGCCCATGCCGCCCATGCCCGGCATACCGCCCATGCCGCCCATGCCCGGCATGCCGCCCATGCCCGGCATACCGCCCATGCCCGGCATGCCGCCCATTCCACCTGAAAGAAGACAGTCAGGTACAAAAGAAGATCGAGGTAACAGATACCAGGGAAACCAGCGCCAGCTTCTCTTTGCTGTCGAAGTTTTTCTTGCCTCTCCTTCTCCTTCTTGAGCCGCCTGGTCTTGCGTGAATAGTAGCAAAACTGCTGGCATAGAGACAAACCTTTCTTTGTTGTGATTCTCAATGACAATTTGCTTGTCATGCTGTCAGGATTAAACAAAATCAACAGAAATTGTGCGCAATGAAGAGATGCATCACCTTTTCCTTCACCTTCTTCTCGATTGCGTACGTTTCCTCGTCGTAGTCGATGCTCTGTCCCTGTCCCAGCTCATGCGCAGCTTCAGCCCACTTGCCAAGCATGGCGTATGCCTTTCCCTTGAGCTATCATCTCTGAGTGAGTAGAAGAAATCGAGCAGCGGCGAGATGAAACGAGAAGGCAAAGAAGAACTGATTGAACGAAGGAGAGAGAGCGAGAGAAATCAGAACAGAGAAAGTAGATCAACTAAGAGGATGCCTAGCAGAATGAGCATCTGAGTGTTGTGTTTGTGTAGCAGGTTACTTTCAGGGCCTTGGCTGAGTCCGGATTGACCTCCAGCGCCTTATCCGCATCACGCAGAGCAGCCAACTGGCGACACGTCAGATTCCCTTGGAATCTCTTCCTCTCTTCACCGGCTTCCTCATGCTCAAGTAGCAGAGGCCTCTGTTCGCATACACCATCGCGCTCGGAGTCGCAATCACGGCCTTCAGTCATGCCGGTCAGGACCGAAAGTCTTCACCCGCTCCCCTGACCTCCGTCCAGTGATCTGCCGCCTTGTCAAAATCACCAGCCGATTGAGCGTCCTAGTGGAAAAAGTCAATGACAATGTCAAGGGGAGAGTGCCGGGGTTTGAAAAAATGAGAGCAGATGAATAAGGGGAGGAAGGAGAACAGGGCGGTGGTAGAGGACAGCGCGCAGCACCATGGCAGCAGCTTTAGCTGTTGACGCAGCTTCATAGTCTTGATCGGAAGGCTCTTTTGAAGAATCTCCATTTTTCTTTGGGAACAAGGGTGAGTGATAGAACAAGATGCCAATCGAGATCAAAAAGCAGGAAAAGGGAGGAGGGAGGAGGGAGGAGTTGAAGAGGAAGAAGTTGAAGAGGGAGGATTTGAGCAGGGTAGAGACAGGATCGGAAGGGGGAAGGAACAAGGAGAAAGGAGGTAGGAAGAAAGAGCAGAAGCAGGGAACAAGCAACAATGCTGAGACAGCAAGCGCCAGACACAAGGTCAGGAACAGCAGGCTGGGTGAACCTGTTTCTCCGGAAGATCTGCTTCATCATGCGGAACGACCTCGGGGTCGAATTCTTCCTTCTAAGGAAAAAACAAAAACATCAGAATGCAATCAAGGTTCTGTCACAGGTTCTTACCTCCTCCTCCTCGTCGCTGACCTCTTCAACAGTGGGACCAGCAGTCGACGAAGAAGCCTTTGAAACATCATATTAATCACTGATTGATTGACTGACTGACTGACTGACTGACTGACTGACTGACTGAGTGACTGAGTGACTGAGTGACTGAGTGACTGACTGACTGACTGACTGACTGACTGACTGACTTACTGACTGACTGACTGACTGACTGACTGACTGACTGACTGACTGACTGACTGACTGACTGACTGACTGACTGACTGACTGACTGACTGACTGACTGACTGACTGACTGACTGACTGACTGACTGACTGACTGACTGACTCTGAGGAGGATTACTTGTGGCATTGGTTCATCATCGATGTCATCGAGCTGAAAGAAAAACGTCATGTTCACAGCACTCGCAGCGTTCAGACACCTTGGATCCTCCTCGAGCCGTTCCACTTGACTGCAACAGCATAGAGTCAGGATCCATCCACGGCGGTAAGAGTCCAGTAAGGTTTTCGGTCTCAGAGCACAGCGATAACAGCAGCAGGCAGAGGAGGCAGAGGGAAGGGAGAGGGAGACGGTCGTTCTTGCAGCAGGGCATGCAAGGGACTAGAATCAGGACTCACCTTCGGTGCACTATCCTGTTGCTTCTGCTCAGCAGGATCTGGAACATGTCCGCCATAGCTCTCTGCTCCGGGCACAATCAGGGGCTATCGTAGACTTGTAGCTGACAGCAAGAAACAAGTAGGCAGTGATTGCTCGACCTATGAACTCCTTGAAGAATTTCATTTGCGGAGTGTGGAGGAGCTGTGGGTTAGCCTGTGAAGGAGGGGGCAGATGTCACAGAAGCATCCAAAAGAGTCGCATACATGTTTGTTGTACCTTAATGATGTCAACTGTGTTCTTGAGCATCTTAACAGCAGCATCGATATCTTGCGTCGCCATTTTCTGTCATTGACACATGTTTCAGAGCAAAAACATAGAATAGACGCTCTTAATGATTGTCTGCCTCCCGTCAGAATTCCCTAATGGCCGTTTTTCATAGAAAACGCGACAAGGTCAGCTGTTGGATCCATGAGGCATGGGACACATCACTGTGACGAGGATCCGAACGGTAGGTTATCAATGTTGGATAAACGGAGGAAACATGGTTAGACCATTTCTGTAACCTCTCAACATATTGTGAGGAATCTTGCTAAAACCATCCATACAAATTCAAAGTTAACTAAGATCCTAAGGTCTGCTGTTCTAATTCGATATCTAACAGGTTTCTTTCGCACCCATATGAGTGCATCTTGAACATTTTCATGTTTTCCTCCTCATTCACTACATCATGTTCTCTTCTTGCTCTTCCTTTCCCTTTGTTTTCCCACCATTCCCTAATTGCTCGCATTACACCCGTTCTTTCCGGCTTCCACTGACCACCCCACCCCAAGGAAAAAAATGTGACTTTCCTGAAGAGCCTCACTGGTACTACCCTACCTATAAATATCCACATATCTGTTATAAAATACACGGGTAGACTCATATACCCATCCTTCCCAAACACCTGCCGCGGGACCTGGCAGAAAATGGTAGTACCCCTACCCCCATTTATATATGAATTTGCACATGGTAGAACGGGTACACAAACAGTGCAAACTGAGCTCTTTTAACATCACGACCGTCTGCCCGGCGCATAATCAATTGAGTTCAACTAGGGTCGTCGGACTCGGAGCCGCCCAGCCGGCGGCCGGGCGCCGCGGCCCGGCCCGGCGTGGCCGCCGCCGCCAGGCCCGGGCCCGGCCGCGGCGGGTCACTCCGAAGCCCGCCGCGCCCGGAAATGGCCGCGCATCATCATAAGAGTCTGATCATTCGGCCGCCGGCGACGCCGGTCGGATCGGTGGACGGCAGTGACAATCATTCAGTTCTCGGGTGAACTTGCCCCCGTCCGACCGGCCGGCTGACGGCCGCCGGCCGCTGGTACTGTACCGGGTCACTGCCGGGTCCCCGGGGACTCAGTGACGCCGGTCCCGGGCCGGGACTCCCCGCCGCAGTCACGGCCCACGGTGAGCGGCGAGCAGTGGCGTGAGAGACTGGTAGGGTCACGGTTACCCCACCGGCAGTTGCCCGGCGACCGTGCATAGCGTTGCTTTTCCGGCCGGGCGCTCATAGGCAAAATTGGCAATATTTTTTTTTTTTCGAAGGACCTGAGGGGTCCCTTCATTCCATGCCAATTGGGAGTACCCTCCTTTGAGAAGTCATGTGGGAGGGTAGTCGCTCTCATGAAAATCGTTGCTGTGCAGGGCCAAAGAGGGGTAGGGTGATTTGAATTTGGTGGCGTGGACACCTCACCACGCCAAACCAATGTAAAAGTACGCATTTTAGGAGTATCTGTGGTACCAACTTAAAATTGCAGCTCTTACATGGTACAAAATGAGGGCCAAACTGGTCGGAACTTCGACTTCCGAGAACCCCTCCATTTGACTGTTGTTGGGGGGTGGGGTAGGCATGGAGCACCCTCAACCACCCACCTTTGAAACAATTTGAAACTGTGTAATAGGGGGTGGGGGGTAGCCCCCTTTTCTCATTCCCCAAGCCCCCTCTCCCTGGACGAGCAAGAGGCGATGAAATGGTGCCTTCCTGACTCGCGAGGATGAACCTTGATATTGAGAGACTTCGAATCCAACCCAACTGAGATAGGAATGAGATGAAGATCTCATATCACATCTGTAAGAGATGATCGAGCTTCTTTCTCAACTCTGCAGGTTGGGCCAAGGTTTGAATCATCCAGCGTGTAATGTAATATGTGCCCTTGGTTCATACAATCCGCGAGTGTACTTGCAAATATGCTTCGAAGACATGATGACATTTTTATGAACAGGTAAGGAACTAATAATGGATACACCATTGAACAGAATCAACTCTGATTGACCCTTCTTTCAAATTGCAGTGCGTTGCACGTTGCGCTCAAATGCATGATTTGTGAGAAATTTGTATTCAACTGTACCTTGAGCGACTTTTCTGTCTAACAATATGTTCTCATGTCATCGCTCACTTTCAATTCTTCTAGTCTTACGGTCAGGATTCATGCACTTCACTTTTCTACAGAGGACAGGCTCACACGCACTCAACAGTTCAACGGTGCATGAAGAGACGTTTGCAAAAAGGATGACTTCACCTGCTCGCATAGATTACTGTAGAGAATTGTTGTTGATCATGAATCACTATATCCATGATCAAGTGCATTGACCATTGCATTTCCATGTTTCATGACGTAGGATGATTTTTCTGCACTTGGATTTCTTCCTCAGTCATGATGTTTCCACAACGCTTCAGAAACCTAGTCAGAAATGAAACAATGTGCAGATAAATTTGAGCATCAATAAAAATAAATGAGATGTTCTTCGAATCAATCCTGCCTTGTTTTGACGGTTCGCAATGCTGCCGTGCAGTTGTAGAGTTCTTGTCGCATGTGGCACTACAGAGGAGTGCCTTGTTCAACAGAACAAGCACTCGGTGATTGTAAAAGGATCACAAACGCTGTGAATCAATAAATAGAATTCCACATCCAGGGTATCACATCTTTATTAGAAGAGTTTCAATCAGGGTAAAAGCACAACCGACCTCCTTGTAATCAAGAACACGTTCCATCTTTTGCCTTGCGAAGGTGTATCTATGTGAACCAAGAAGCATGTGACATGTGGCCACATCATACATGCTCTACGGCCTGGAATATTGGCATCTTCAAAAGTGCTCATGTTTGCGTTGAGATCATCTGCTTGGCAGCGGCTCATTGATGAACAAAATCCGATGCAAGTTCACACCAGTAATATTCACATGATGCATCATGTGATGAAATGACCTAGGCCTTGGTGATTTGCAAAATGTTTCATCGTTCAAACACGTCCTTGAAAATCAGATGAAGAATCCTTCACGAACCACGGGACTTGCTTGTCCGACATCATTCGACAGCACTGCGGATCATGGTTGTTTCAAGCAGTCGAGCAGCTCACTGCTAAAATGCACCGTGCATTATTTATTGGCATCTTCTTGCGAGACTATCAGACATAGTCGTGCAGATATGTGTTCTTGAGCTCACAGGTGACCGTACAGCTTTTGAACAATCCAGTCACCATCTGATGATGATTCCCTGTCGTCTTGTGTGTAACCTCCATCCATTTACTCCAACTCAGTTTCCCTGTCATGCATCACAGATAGCTTAGGGTATTTTACGCTTTGGTTTCGATTGCAATGTAACCCTGTGATGGTGTTTTCACTTGTATTATTCATGCTCTTCGCTTACCAAACGATTTTTCGTGAGATTCACGAGCTCTACCAAGCACTCCTCAAGGATCATCATCTCTACACCTCAGGAATTTCCCATGAGTATGTTCGGTGAACATCTGACATCTGCACACGCTGCCGCGGGCTTGCTGTTTGCGAGCCATCGTTAGGGCAGTACAGAGCGGTGCGACGTGCCCCGTGCAAGGGGAGGCTCATGGCGTGTAGGGGGAGTTTCAAACTTGTTTATAAATTTGTACCACAAGAAGGCTTTACAACTAAGTTGGTAGACTACCCCACGATCTGACTGTAACTTGTGGGGTGTAGCCCTACTTCTCTGTTTATACTCAACCATTACACAATACAGTCTAAAATATCTTATTGGAAAACAAAATGAGAATTATAAAGCTGAATTCGAACCCTATTTCAGATTCTCAAACACGCCACCCCCAAATCTACCTAGAAAGCAGAACAACCCCCCCACGGGAAAGCATACAGCCCAAAACAGACAAATCAAAATGTCAACGCTATGACCGTACGGTCATCGGAGTCGGAGAGTCGGACTCCGAGTCGGAGGGGACTCGGAGATGGGTAGTATTCCGGGGCCCCGTGACTCTGGCGGAGCCTTGTGGGAGCCCGTGAGCCACTGCTGTGACAGATCCGGTGATCATCTACATACTTATTAACCGTAACTTTACTCAAAGTTAAGTTAAAGATCAGTACGAGGAACTATGATCGAGTCTCGGACCTTCGAGTCCGGGCCAGGGCAAAAGGAACCAGTCTTTAGATCTTTAGATCGCTGACGCCCCACGAGCAGTAAACTTAGTGACGGCGCACTCCTGTAAAGCATGGCTGATCTCGAGCTCGCCCCTCAGACGGGCATAGGAGGGCAAAGGTAGTCATGTGCAGTTTACTGCTGAGCCCGTGTCTTAAGACGAGACCGAAAACACTCCTCTTCAAGACTATTATTTTGATCTCGAGATTTGATTGCGATAAGATGACAGTGATAACAGCAAGCGCTTGCCTTCTTGAGTCATAGTGCTTGCCCTCTATGAAGAAGGCAAGCGCTTGCCCTCTTTATACACTTCGCCACACCCCACACCTCCGTGTTGCCCACTGACTGCCGACGGCCTCCTGCTGCTCCTGCTCCTGCTCCTGCTCCTGCTCCTGCTCCTGCTCCTGCTCCTGGTTCAGCCCTGACCTCCATCGGTATGTCCACATCGACCTTTGACCCCAGCAACAACAAGATGGCCTCGCGAGACAGGCACGCGGAGATCTCGAGCAAGCAGGACTCAGCTGGGGACTGCCTCCACCTCCAGGTGGAACTCTGCCCCGGAGACGAGGAGCGGTGGTCCATGCCGAGGATACACTCTAGATTCGAGGCCCCGACAACCGCATGTCCGAGCTCTCTTCCTCCTCCTCGTCGTTTCCAGCGGTCCAGCCAAGCACCTCCCCTGCCCTCGTCAGAGCAGTCGAGGCTGCGAGCCCTGCGGAACCGACAGATAGGCCGGGAGATGCGCGCTGCTCCGGGGGCGAGGAGGGAGATACCTTTCCACGTCGTGGCTCTCTGACAAGACAGCTGACGGTAGGAGGGAGCCGCGACACATGGCCAACAACTCCAGTTAGACACGTTGTACCAAGAGGATGTATGTAGTACATGAAGGACCCCAGAGACAAGGCATGATGGCCTTGAACGGCATCAAGTAAGGCAGCATCATCGGTCGCACGGATACGTCTAGTGTGCTGAGGTCATCCGAAGATGGATCCGGCATCATTTTGTGGATGGTTGTTTTGATTAAAGAGTTCATTCGTCCTTTCATTGGCCAGTCCAACGGCATCGAGACCACAAGATAGCGCGAGCAGACTCTGCTGACGGGTCATGCACGCGCTCAGTGAAAGATGACAACGAATTGATGCTGAGATGTCAGCAAGGAACGTCTCTCTCTGTATAGATATCAGAGCGGGGGAATAGCTGCCTGATGGCGCTGGGGAGGCGATCGGGCGGACCAAGGGAGGCGTCGTGAATTGAGGCAAGGGCGCAATGGGACTGGGTACGAGGTGATTGCCAATAGTCAACGAGATTGTGTATGAGAGGAGGAATTGAAGGAGAGGACAACAGATGAAGTTGCCTGTCATTCTTTGATGATAAGCAACAAAACAAGTGATTGGGATGCGGAAAGCAAAAGGAGATTGGGACGAGGTTATTTGCTGATTTACTGCTTCTCGAATAGATCATGATCGCTGAGCTCGTCGCTGAGATGCTTCACTACCGAGCAGCAGTAGATTGACCTCGAAGGGAGAGCTCATGATATCGTCTGTAGTCAGTCTGACTACAACACCATGTAGAGAGGCAGGAGTTTGTTGTCCTTACCTGACTTTCTCCGTCAACTTGTTCATGGACCGTGACGTGCGGGGACACAAGAGGTATTGTGAGGTTGGGCAGGAAGTCAGGCCTACCTCGTCAGCTTAACGGCAGCCATGGCAGACTTGATAGAAGATCTCTAAAAGAGACCTCGAGATCTGCCGCCGCAGCATGACAGGAGAGGGAGGAGCTGAGTTCATGAGAAGACCTTGACGGTCAATGACAGATGGAGCTGGACGATTGCTGGCAGAGTTGTTGATTCTGTCAAGCAGAGGTTCATTTGACAACCTCATTGCAGTAAGGCAACAACCTCTTGGTTGTTCAGCTCCCGCGGGTTTTATTCAACAATACCAATCTTGTTGTTCTCACATTCCATGCAGCTCCGTCGTTCATCAGCCCATCCTTTCCATCTGCTATAAATGGCTGTGTCTGGTCCTCGACGTCTCCCTTGGTCGGCCCTATCTCCTTCCCAGCGCCAGCACTCTCAGCACAACCTCTCTCCCCGCCTCCGACCCGACGCTCATCTCCAGCCCCATCTGTCGGTTCCGCAGCCCTCGCAGCCTCGACAGCTCTGCCGACAGCATGGCACAAGGCTGAGGTTGACCAGCAGAGCACGAGTCTCCGCGGCTGCGAGAAGACGATCGATATCGCTGAGGAGGAGGAAGAGAGGGAGGCGAGGGGAAGCGGAGGAGGGGAGGACGAGGAGTCTCGAACCTGGTGTTGATGAGCGGCAGGCAGGGGAGGAAGCCAGGCTCCTCATCGTCCACGAGAGGGGAGGGACGAGCATGAAGCGTGAGGGGGACAGCTTCAACCATCGGCATCAGCATACTCACTCGTCGTGCTTGTCAACACGCCACACGCGAGGCTTGTCAAGCCAAAGGAGATGCGAGGGTCGTTTGACGTCTCGTGACTGATCGTGTGACCGTGTCATGAGATCAGGTGTCGCAAGGCTTGCTGATGTTAAAATAAAGTCTATACTACTATAAGTTTGACTGGCCAAACGTATACTCCCCCTCCTGCTTCTCTACATTCTCACTGCTCTTCTTGTCTTCGCTCAGCCTCTAGTCCCTCCGGTTCTCTCTCTTCCTCTCTTCCATCCCAGCATGCAGTTGACTCAGTTCATCGACCACCACATCTCCCGCCCCATCTCCCCCAGTTTCTCCATCCCGAGGACAGCCGGGACCTGCTGGAGGAGGATAGCAGCTTGACCCTCGAGCGCTGCAAGGACTCCCCGATGCTGCCTCCCCCGACGAGGTTCCGCAAGGGGCAGAGGCAGCAGGCGGCTGAAGGCACGGCGAGTCAGTCGAGCAGGCGGCACTACAGACAGGAGTGGAGCAGGCAAGTAGGGAGGCAGATCATGGGCTCTGCGGACATGAAGCGGATGGAGCTGGAGAGCAAGGGAGGGTGAGAGGATGAGGGAGGGAAAGGAGGAGGTCCTGCGTCAAGACTAGGAGACTCTAGTAGCGCGTTCTCTGGAACCGCCTTTAAGACAAGTCACCCATCAAGCATCTTCTTGTAAGCAAGAGAGATCTGAGCATAGAGCAGCGAGAATTCTTCTGGGCCGGTACTCGTTGCTGTAGTCCAACACCGTTTATAAGATGGACAATATTAGCACATGTTAGCCCCACCCATCCCCGAACCAGTCAAGCTCTCTATTCCTTTCCTTGCTCCTCTCCTCCTGGGGCCCACCATCTCCGTTTGCAGGGCTAATACCTTGCAGTATGTGTTGATACTTCAGTCCCATTCTCAACAGTCTCACGGTATTTACTCCCTCAACCGTCATCATCTTCTCCAGACCTTCATATCTGTCTTCCCCTCTTTTTGCTGTACCTCTTTCAGTATTTTTCTATTACAATGATGAAACGAGCATACAGAAGCGTTATCTTTGCGTGTCAGCAATCAAAGAGCAGATTCAAAGACAGCCAAGATCACTTCTCGCTTCTTGACCACCTTTTATAGAGTTACTCTAGACCAAGTTTGTGCCGTCGATCAGTTTTGTTGGGATGTCAGAATGAGCCATTGAAGTTGATCCATCGACTGGTGTTCAGATCCGACACAAACAATGGATGTCTGTATCCAAGATACGATTCCACAGGGCTATCAATTCCGCCTACTGGACAAATATCCATCTGACAGTGAGGCTGGTAATGATATCGAGACGTGTTCATTGCCCAATCAACAATCATGTAAGAAAAGTTCATTATCAACCCACACTTGGTCGACCTCGCTCACTCAGCACAATTCCTAGCGATCCAGATCACAAGCCTTGCAGACTCGAGATTGGTTGCGGTATCAACATGAATAATTACACACCAAGGAAGATCCCTGAGCCTTCCAGCCCTCAGCGTCCTGTTCTCCTGCTTGTTTGAGGTCTCTATGTATTGACGCAGGACCTCCTCCTTTCCCTCCCTCATCCTCTCACCCTCCCTTGCTCTCCAGCTCCATCCGCTTCATGTCCGCAGAGCCCATGATCTGCCTCCCTACTTGCCTGCTCCACTCCCGTCTGTAGTGCCGCCTGCTCGACTGACTCGCCGTGCCTTCAGCCGCCTGCTGCCTCTGCCCCTTGCGGAACCTCGTCGGGGGAGGCAGCTTCGGGGAGTCCTTGCAACGCTCGAGGGTCAAGCTGCTATCCTCCTCCAGCAGGTCCCGGCTGTCCTCGGGATGGAGAAGACTGGCGGAGATGGGGCGGGAGATGTGGTGGTCGATGAACTGAGTCAACTGCATGCCGGGCAGGCACCTATGTGCTGGAGAGAAGTACTGAGGCAGGAGAGAAGAGAGAAGTTATTGAGGGGATTCCACAGAAGGAGGAGACAAACGTGAAGGAGATGAATATGAGCGACAAGCACAACGGGGAGGAGGAGGCGGTGGAGAGGCTGGGAGAGGGGAGCGATACTAGGGCTTCTGACTGGGAGCGTGAAAGAGCTTTAAAAAAACAAGGGAAGGATAGGGGTCAAAAGTCAAGAAAAACTGACTTTTACTCCCTGCAGGCTAAAAGTGGTTATAGGCTGCTGTTCCCGGTACAAATCTTAAAAACATATCTCTATGACTGGCCAATGGTCACGTACCGAGAGGGTTTTGACTCCATGGGCCTTTTGCAAGGCGTTTGACCACGGCTGGTCAAACACCGGTTAAATCCGATCCGGCGGGTCGCTGGCCATCATCATTGATCATGTTTACTCAAAGTTAAGTGCAGTGCGACGACATGTGTCGTACTGATTTTTAACTTAACTTTGACTCACCGTAAATTTGAGGCCCAGTAGGCGTGTTCGGTACGCCAATTACAGGTGGAATGCTGGTACATCAAAAAATTGAGTAAAGCAAATATGGGACCTCGGACCCAGAATTGCAAATTCAAAAGTTGGTGGAATACACCCACAATTGCATTTCCACCGACTATTGAAACGAGAGCTTTTCGAATTAATGTACCATGAAATTGTTGTACCAGAGGCCATTTAATGTACGATGAATAATTTGTACCAGAGGCCAATTTGATGTACCGCGAGCTTACAACGCGAATTTAATTTCAAATTCTTGTCTTCACCAATCGCGCGCGCATCAACCATGGCAGCAACCTATGCAGGCTGAAGATCCCCACGGCACTCCACAGCAACCTATGCAGGCTGAAGATCCCCACGGCGCTCCACTACGTGTTGGAACAGGCGATGAAGGACCTCATGCACTAGGCGTGGGAGAGCCATCTGAACTGTCCCATGCGGCCATGCAATTCAAGGGGGATGGGGAACAGCGCATGGTGGAGATAGAGGTTTTCTTTATTGAAACTCATCTGCCAACGACAGGTAATCCTCCACAGACACATCCAGCACCATGTGCTCCCCTTCGAAGTATGCTGTTGTCTGGTTCCCATAAAACAGAGTGTGGATGTTGAAAATGAACATCGCAAGAGGAAAGAACTTCGCATGTGAGCAGCAAATTGGCTAAATCGATGCCTCCAAGGCCGCATGCTTGCCAACAAGATAGCGTACCTCTTGTGCAAGATTCTGACCATGTGATTGAAAGTTTCGGAAAGAACTGTGATGGATCCACCCAGAATATATACCAGATCGCACCACCGCGCAGGATATGACAGCCGTCGCAGGAAAATCATGAAAGCTGAGTCTGCACGCACGGATGTCCTGTGCCCTCGCTTTCCAAACTTCAACAAGATTGGTTCGTCCCCTACCATCATTGGCTGCCCGTTATCATCCTTCAAGCATCGCAGAATGCGATGAAAATGTACTTTACGAAAACGGAACTGCTGCACGAATTCCACGTGCGAGAAGCAATCTGGCGTCTTCAGTGGTCCCTGCGATCCGGTCCGCTGAAAGGGCAGATTGACGATACGGTTGTTCATGTCCATCATAGACAACAAGCACACAAGCTTCCGCACCCGACTACGTGAACGAAGCAGCCAAAACAATGCATCACCAACCCCCATGCCAAGAAGCCACATGCTCTGCCGTGAATGCTGCCAAATCGTGAGCATGAGAATCCGCCTGATGCGCGCTGATGAGCGATTGACCACAGCCTTCTCCAAATGGTAGAGGAGGGTGCGCCTCCCATACATCCGTGGCGTGTCTCGCTGAATCGGCATGGTTGATGGGAGCAAGGGCACGGTTTGAATCTTAAAATGTTACTATTATCTTACAACATGACTTATTAAATTGCAATACCGAACACGTTTTCTGCGCGCGTTCTGAAATCTTAAATGTGGCCCACAATTGAGAATTCAGAATTGACCTGGAATTGGCGTACCGAACACGCCTAGAGTACGGTGCTCAGCCGATCTTCAACTCAGTTAACTTACCGTACGCTGAGTATCAGGGGTCCGACTCGAGCCAAACGGGCCGTCAGTGAACGGCGGGCGGCCCGCCAGCGGCCGGGCCGTTAGTGCAAGTTGCGTTAATTTTTTCGCCGAGCCGGCGGAGATCGGACAGCGGCCGACACTGTCACTGAAACTTGAAACTCGGCCCGTCAGCCGCGCCCGGCCCTCGGCGACGACCGTACTCGGACCGTCGGACGCCCGGCGCCGGCCGCCCGGCAGGCTGGCGCAGGCCACGAGCACTCACAGACGGCCCGGCGGCGAACGGTCCGATCAGCCCGCGCGGAGCGGCCGCTCCCGGGCTCCCGCCGGGCACCGGCCCGGGCCCAGCCAACGGGCCGTACGGTCCGATCCGATCGTCGGACGGTGCAGTGCCGTGGGCCGGGCTCCCGCCGGCCGGGCCGCCGGGCTCCTAGGGCCGCCCGGCCGGCGGCCCCCGGCGGCGGCCCGGGCGGCCCCTCACTG
This sequence comes from Guillardia theta CCMP2712, assembly GCF_000315625.1. Taxonomy (NCBI): domain Eukaryota; class Cryptophyceae; order Pyrenomonadales; family Geminigeraceae; genus Guillardia; species Guillardia theta. The sequence goes on from NW_005434547.1 coordinate 115,939, forward strand.
CGGCGGCCGTTGCCAGTGCCCGGCGGGCCTTGAAACTTCCAAGTTCCCGGACGCCGGGGCCGGGGCCCGGCCGCCGGCCCTGAGGCCGCTCCCGGAGTCCTCAGTGGCAATGATCATCGATTGTGGCTCGGACGCGGCCACAAAAGCCGAGTCGGATCTCAGTACGGTCACCGGCGGTGCCAGGACTCAGGCTCATTGTTGCTACATTCGGACTCCGGGGGCGGCCTTCCGAAGTTCATTTTTCCGAACTTGGAAGTTAGTGCCGCTTCCGAATCGGAACTTCACGTGACAGGCTGGGCCGCGCCGGGCGGAACCGTCGGCCGCGTGGCGACTGCGGCCTCCGCAGACTCGGAGCGGCCCGCGCACTGCGGCCGCTGAGTGACTTGCCGGACTCCGGGGAGTCAGCCCTGCCAGGCTGAGACTCAGAGTCGTAGTCTCAGTGAGTCCGATCGGGGCGAGTCACCGGGCACTGCGGCGCGCGGCGCCGGCGCGGCGCCGCCGCGCGCCGCACTGGCAGCTCCGACTCGCGGCGCCGCTTCCGAAGTTCCCGGGTCCGAGTTTGGGCTCGGAGCCTGAGTGGCACGGGCGCCGCGGGGCGCCGCAGTGTGCCTGGCATCCGACGATGATCGACTCACTGTCGGGGTCACTTGCGGTCCGATCAGACCGTCGGTCACTGACTCGGAGTCGACGGTGCCGCCCGGCTGCCGCAGTGCCCCGCACCGTCACTGTGACTGCGCCGCCGGCCGCCCCGGAGACGGTCAGACACTGCGGCAGCCTGGTCACTGCGGGCGCCGCGCCGCTGGCCGCCGCTGAGCCGACGGTGACTCAGTGCCATACCGTAGTACAGCCAGCCCAGGAGTCAGTGAGTGCTCAGCCGACAGCGTTCAGCAGGCTCCTCAGGGCCGGGGCCCCGCCCGGGCCTCACTGTCAGTCACAGGCTCAGTCCCTCAGGCGCCGGGCCTGAGTCTTGGCCGCTGGCGCGGCCCCCGTAAGTTCAGTCACGGTCATCCCGGGCCCGTCAGGCCGCCCGGCCGCTGACGGGGCCCCCGGCGGCGGCCAGGCTGCATATGATGGCCGTGGGTTCGGGGGCCGCTGCACGCCGGGTCGGTAATTGAATGTGTCCGACGGTACCGGGCCCGGCGGCCGCCGGGCGGCCGGGTCACCGGGTCCCGGGTCGGCGCGGCAGTGTACGGTCGGCACTGGTCCGATCAGGGTGGCCGCCGCCGTGACTCAGCCGGTACTGACCGTAGTGCCGCCGGGTCACCCGGGGCCCGGGCCCGGTGTCGGCCGCACTCAGCCTGGCAGTGGAGTCGGCACTCAGTGACTGGTGTCGGCACAGCAGAGCTGTGTCGGCCAAGACCCCAGACTGGGCCCGGGGCGGCCCTCGGCCGGGCCGGGCCAGGGCCCGACGGTGTAACGGCGCCGGAGTCGGACGGTCACGCCACGGCGGGGCCCGGCGGGGCCGCCTAACTTAGTAACTTAGTAAGCCCGGACTCGGGAACTCCGACTCCGGCGGCCGCCCGTGGCAGCCCGGCCCGCCGGCTCAGGCCCGTCCTACTGACCGACAGTGAAGCGTGGCACTGCGGCATCTCAGTGACGGTCCGGTCGGCGGCGAATTTGGCCAAGTTGAACCGTAAACTGAGGATGAGGCTGAACCCGAGCTAAAAGAAATGATTATTGTCTGAGATAAGTTAAACAGACCTTGTTGTGAGTGCACAGCTTATAGCACTAGTTTTAAAGATATTGACTAAATATTTTGGTACAAAGATTGGTACAAGGAACACATTTCAGGACGGTACAAATCATGATGAGTGTTTTCCAAAACTGGTACAAATCAGTACTGGATTATTCTTTATAATCAAGTTGTATGTGACTTAGCCTTCCTGCTCTTCCTGCTCTTCCTGCTCTTGACCTCCTCTTCGGGAGTCCTTCTAGATTTTGGTAAGTCAGTATTGGTGACAAGGTCTCCAAACAAACTCTTCAAATCTTTCCATGCCATTGGGAGTATCAATTCGCCGTCCTCGTCGACAGCCCTGGGGTTCACTTTGAGTAACAGACGCACGATCCTATTGATCTTGCATCGGTAAACTTTCTTTGTACTATCAGCGATGACTTTGTTCTCTATCAGGTCAAATGCCCTTTCTTGTCGTCGTTGTCGCTCCTGCAACATGGCATCATTTGCTCTGCTGGATTGCATTTTTCGGGCAGTTCTGGTTCGATACAAAAATGTTTACTCAATGTCACCATGAGTCAGCATTATTGCGTGGTGCTACCTTGGAGTGCGCTTTGCACAATTATTTTGACAAAATAACGTTGTGAATGCAGTACCACCCACTCCTGCCCATCCAATGGGCTGGATAGTACCGGTACATTGCAGGTTGCACTGTCAATCATTAAAATTTTGCAACTTTTTTGTCAGTGCACCATACATACTTTTAAAATTTCGAAATCTATCTGTTTTAGTGCGCCGAAAAAATTGATTACTTATTTCATATGAAGGTAAAACTATATATGAACACATATATAGTTTTTGCAGAATATAGATACAATACTTAGGTCGCTTCTCCATCTGATCGTACATTTTTTCCCTATATCAATTTTATATTCTTAGTTGTAAAATAACAACTCCTCTTTTTTTCTCCTCGTGCACCCCCCACCCCCCACCCTCTACCCACCCTATGATTCACAAGTACCCCGAATACAGATGTTTCCACTACCCCTTTTGGCCAACCGCTCTTCTTTGACCCCACCCCACCCTCTTCTTAATCTGTACGGACCACCCACGGCATATCACCTTGTTAAGTAATCGTAAGCATCGTTGTTGGATATGGCTGACACTAGGACAAGGTCATACCCATGACAAAGAATACATAAAGTACCCACCCCCTGAAATCCCTTCACGAAATCCACCACCCACCCCTGTTACCGTCACCCACCACGTCGACCAGTCTACAGCGGGACAACCAATTTCTTTTCCACAAACCTGCATGTGCACATGAACCCTAGGTTTCCCCACGACAGTACCCTACCCATTGACGATGGACCCCCTGTCCTGGTTTACACCCCGTTGCCAATTTGTGTACCCTTTGTTTTCTCAATATTATACGTCCAATACCACCCGTACTGAGTACCCCCTACCCCTAATTTCAATCTTTTCTGCACTTAATCCCCACCCAACTAGTGTTTCCTGAGCTATTCCGGACACCCCCTCCTCCATACGGTACCTGGGCCCTGTTCCACCCCCTTCAGAAAATTTTAGAAGGACCCTACCCATCTTAAAGATCAGCTTTACTTTGAGGATCACATACCACCGGTCACAGAAATACGATAGTACCCCCCATGCTCCCATCCTGTCCCAGAATCATATAACCCCTACCCTGAATCTTACCGAAATGTAAGACTCCACCGGTACTGTAAATACCCCAACCCCCCCTAATTCCCACAGGATACCCCACCCCCCTTGCGTGCTCCCCTGGACCGCAAGCAGCCTCCATCTCGCAACCCGTGAGCACCGTTGCACCGCGAGTCGTCTCCTGTCCGCTTCCTCTGTCGCCCTCCTTCTCTGAGGTAGGACTCGAGATCTAAGGGCGGAACGCGGCTGCTCAGGATGTTGAACGCCGTGCCCACTTCGTTGAGAGGGCTCGGCCGCACCGCCTCACGTTCACTTCTCCCCTTTGCTAGAGTCGCAGCTCCCTCTGCGGCAAAGCAGGAGCGGGTGAAGAGCTGCCATTCTATCTTCGGCGTGCAAGCGAGAAGCTTCTCTGATGTGCAGAGATCCTCAGGTCACTTGGGCCCCATCGACCTTGGAGGAGGCTTGGGTGGAACTTCAGGAGTGTCGAAGAGGACCGACAGGAAATGTACGCTGGTGCTCGAGGACGGGTCTGTGTTTTCAGGGCAGAGCTTCGGAGCCGAAGTTTCTGTTGCAGGGGAGGTCGTCTTTAACACTGGTATGGTTGGATACGTCGAGAACTTCACGGACCCCTCTTATCGGGGCCAGATCCTCGTCAACACCTACCCCCTGTTGGGTAACTACGGCGTGCAGCACTCGCCGCCCGATGAGCTTGGTCTCCCCTCGGGCATGGAGAGTGATCGTGTGCAGGTCACAGCTGTGATCTGCCAGGACTACTGCCACCTCCCCTCTCACTGGAACGCCGACAAGACTCTATCTCAATGGCTCAAGGAGCACAACGTACCTGGTATGTACGGAGTTGACACCCGTGCGCTCACCAAGAAGCTGCGCATGCACGGGAGCATGAAGGGAAAGATCGTGATGGAGGAAGATGTCCCTCTCAGCGATCCCAACATGCTCAACCTCGTTGCTCACGTCTCCACCAAGGTTCCCATGACCTTTGGCTCCGGCGACGTGCACATCCTGGCGATCGACTGCGGCATCAAGTACAACATCATCCGATCTCTCTGCGCTGCCGGAGTGCGCATGACTGTCGTTCCCTGGAACTGGGACATCAAGAAGGAGAGGTTCGACGGGTTGTTCATCTCCAACGGCCCCGGCGACCCCGCCATGTGCGAGGAGACCGTTGCCAACCTGAGGTGGGCGCTGGAGCAGGACATTCCCATCTTCGGCATCTGCTTGGGAAACCAGCTCCTTGCTCGTGCTGCTGGATGCAAGGTTAGTCCCTGCTCGTGACCGCCAGGTAGGCCGCTGATCGACTTGAGCAGACTTATAAGCTCAAGTTCGGAAATCGTGGCCACAACCAGCCAGTCAAGGACATGCTTACAGACAAGGTAGGCAAGCAAGCTCTGTGCTGAGATTGTCGCTAGACGCTGACGGGTGCTCTTTGTCAAGGTTTACATCACTCCTCAGAACCACGGGTATGCTGTTGACCACACAGACCTTCCTCCCGAGTGGAAGCCCTACTTTGTGAACATCAATGACGTCACCAACGAAGGTCTCGTGCATGTTTCAAAGCCATTTTTCTCTGTTCAGTTTCACCCCGAGGCTAGTGGAGGACCGGAAGACACTGGTTTCTTGTTCCAGCGCTTCATCGACAAGGCAAGGGAGTACAAGAGGTTCGGAAAGGCGGACTCAGTCTATCAGACCGGCCCGTACTTCCGCAACAAGAAGGTGCTTGTCCTGGGATCTGGTGGACTTCAGATCGGTCAGGCTGGAGAGTTCGATTATTCCGGCTCGCAGGCTATCAAGGCCCTCAAGGAGGAGGGATGCGAGACTATCCTTGTCAACCCCAACATCGCTACCGTGCAGACTGCGGAGGGGGTCGCCTCCAAGGTTTACTTCCTGCCCGTGACCACCTCCTTCATCGAGCAGATCATCGAGAAGGAGCGCCCCGATGGGATCTGCTTGCAGTTCGGAGGACAGACCGCCCTCAACTGCGGCGTCGAGCTCTGGAAGCAAGGAGTGCTTGAGAAGTACGGGGTCAGAGTTCTTGGAACCCCCGTGGAGACAATCATTGCTGCCGAAGATCGCGACATCTTCAAGGAGAAGCTGGAGGAGATTGGGGAGAAGCTCGCTCCTTCCATTGCTTGCAATACCCTCGAGGAGTCCCTCGAGGCTGCCAAGAACATCGGCTACCCTGTCATAGTGCGCGCTGCCTTCGCCCTCGGCGGCCTCGGGTCCGGGTTTGCGGACAACGAAGACCAGCTGACGAGACTTGTGGAGGTTTCTCTTTCTTCCAGCCCGCAGGTGCTTGTGGAGAAGTCGATCAAGGGATGGAGAGAGGCTGAGTACGAGGTCGTGCGCGACGCCTACGACAACTGCGTCACCGTCTGCAATATGGAGAACTTTGACCCTATGGGGATCCACACGGGAGAGAGCATCGTCATCGCTCCCTCGCAGACTCTGTCCAACGACGAGTACCACATGCTGAGAACGGCTGCTGTGAAGGTGATCAGGCACCTTGGCATCATCGGCGAGTGCAACATCCAGTATGCCCTGGACAAGGACTCAGAGGACTACTGCATCATCGAGGTTAACCCTCGCCTTTCCCGCTCATCCGCTCTTGCCTCCAAGGCTACTGGGTACCCTCTTGCTGCTGTGGCTGCCAAGCTTGCTCTTGGTGAGTTGTGGACAGACTGTTTGGATGAGTTCTTGTTCGTGTACGAGTTCTTGTTCTTGTTCTTGTTCGTGTTGGTGCTCTTGTTTCTCGATTGCTGGACAGGCAGTGTCGTGATTGACGTATCTAAAAACAACTCTCCATGTTACTTTTTGTTTCCTCTCCCCCCTGAGAATTGTTTTGCAGGTATCGAGCTTGAGAAAATCCCTAACGCAGTGACGAAAGTCACCACTGCAGCTTTCGAGCCCTCACTCGATTACTGTGTCGTCAAGTACCCACGATGGGATCTCTCCAAGTTCGATCGCGTCGAGAAGCAGATTGGAACCCAGATGCGATCGGTTGGAGAGGTGAGATTTCTCCTGCCTCCTCCTCATGCCTCCTCTTCCTCCTTCTCCTGCTCCTGCTCCTCCTGCTCCTCCTCCTTCTCTTCGTGCTCCTCCTTTCCTGGTAGTGATCTCACCATCCCCTCCTGCAGGTCATGTCTATTGCCCGTGACTTCACCGAGGGCATCCAGAAGGCCATGAGGATGGTCAACTCCTCCTGGAAGGGCTTTGAGCCCCTTACCAAGTTCACGGACGAGGAGCGAGACGAGGAGCTTGCCCGTCCCACTCCCAACAGAATCTACGCCATCGCCGACGCCTTCTACAACGCTGGGTACTCGGTCGACCGCATCCACGAGATCACCAAGATTGACCGATGGTTCTTGAGCAAGCTCGAGTACCTCGCTGTCCTCTCCAACGATCTCTGCAACTACAACAAGGAGACGGTTCCCAAGAACATGGTGCTCCTGGCCAAGAAGGCTGGCTTCTCCGACTGGCAGATCAGCAAGAGGATCGGCTGCTCTGAGGCTGAGGCCCGCAAGCTGAGAATCGGGATGGGCATCACTCCAGTTGTCAAACAGATTGACACCCTTGCGGCCGAGTTCCCAGCTCAGACCAACTATCTCTACATGACCTACAACGGAGCTGAGAGTGACGTTACCTTCGACGACCATGGCATCATGGTTGTGGGTTGCGGGACTTACAGGATTGGAAGCAGCGTCGAGTTTGACTACGGCTCCGTGCTGTGCCTGCGCACTTTGATTGCTGAGGGCAAGAAGACCGTCATGATCAACTGCAACCCGGAGACTGTGTCGACTGACTTCGATGAGAGCCACAGGTGAACATGAAGAGGAAGAAGGGGGAGGGGGAGGGGGAGGGAGGGGAAGTCTGGGGGATAGAGTGAGAAAGGTTGAGGTCAAGGGGCTTGTTGTGATCTAGTTTTCCCGTGTTGCTGTACTCCTCCTCTTCTTCTTCTTTCTCCTTAGCCTTCTTCACCTGTCGATCTTCCCTCCCCAGCTCTAACTCACACACGCAGGCTCTACTTCGAGGAGCTGAGCTTGGAGAGAGTCCTCGACATCTACGAGGTCGAGGGCTGCACCGGAGCTGTCGTGTCCTTCGGAGGACAGATCCCCAACAATCTTGCCCTCCCGCTCAAGGCCAACGGGGCCAACGTGCTGGGAACTACCCCCGAGATGATCGACGGGGCTGAGGACAGGCAGAAACATTCCGCAATGCTCGACGAGCTTAAGATCGACCAGCCTGCCTGGTCGGAGCTCAAGACCTTTGAGGAGGCTCAAGGGTTCTGCAACAAGGTGAGGAGAGGGAGGGAGGAAAATGGGGAAGGTGAGGATGGAAAGATGTAAAGGAGAAACGCGATGAATGAAAGTGAAGAGGAGGAAGAGTAGGAGGAAGAGTGATGGTATTGGGAGGAGGGTGGTTAACGCGTCTTCAGGTTGGATATCCCGTGCTAGTCCGCCCGTCCTACGTGCTGAGTGGAGCAGCGATGAATGTCGTCCGCTCCGAGGCAGAGCTCAAGAAGTTCCTTGACATGGCAGTTGAAGTGTCCGAAGGTGTGAGGAGGGGGAACAAGTAGTGGGAGAAGGGTGGGGGACGAGGAGGAGAACGAAGGAGAGGGGGGAAGGGGGAGACTTCAAGGGAGGAGGACGGGGATCAGGACCGGGCTGATCACACAGCAGATGCCCCTGTGGTGATCACCAAGTTCATCGAGGGAGCTGAGGAGGTGGACATCGACGCTGTTGCTGACAAGGGAAAAGTCATCGCGTATGCGATCGCTGAGCACATCGAGCAGGTGAGCCTGCTCAATCCTCACCTGCTCTTCTTCTGCTCCCCTTCTGCTTCTTTCCGCAGCTTCCTTCTTCTCTCCTCGATGCTTTGCTCATGCTGGCCATTTCCTTTCATCCTCAATTGCCACTCCTACTCTCCTCCCCCTTTCTCCACCAATTCCACCACCTGCATTCCTCATTGTTCTCAGTTCTCTCTCCGTCCTTGCTTCCTCTTCCTCTTCCTCTTTCTTCTCACGTCTCTTGACTCAGGGTGGCGTCCACTCTGGAGACGCTTCTCTCGTCCTTCCGGCCCGCGACATGCCCAAGGATGTCTTCCTCCGTCTCCGCGACATCGTCTTTAAGGTCGCCGAGAGGCTCGAGATCACTGGACCTCTCAACATGCAGGTGACGTTTTCTACCTCCTTTCCCCTTCTCTTCCTCCTCTTCTCCTCTTCCACCCACTTTTCATCTTCCTCCTCCTCCTCCTCCTCCTCCTCCTCCTCCTCCTCCTCCTTGCTTCCTTCTGTTCCTAACTCCTGGTGTAGGTTTTGTGGTGCCCCGACGGGTCTTTGAAGGTCATTGAGACCAACGTCAGAGCGTCTCGTTCCCTTCCCTTCTCTAGCAAGGTGACGAGCGAGACAGTCGCACGACTTTGCTTTCTGCTCCATTCTCGTCATGGATGCCACAAACGCCCTTCATCTTCTTGCTGTCCTGCTTACTCCTCCTCCCCTTGCTCCTTCTCCTGACTCCCTTGTCCGACTCTCCTCACGCTGCTCTTACTCCTCCTCCTCCCCTTGCTCCTTCTCCTGTCTCCCTTGTCCTACTCTGCTTCACCCTCACGCTGTTCCAGGTGCTTCAGGTCGACATGACTTCCCTCGCTACTCGCGCCATCATCGGTCACTCGCCGGCCAACGCGCTCGAGGTGATGAGAATGTCTCAACCTGTTACCATCAGAGCATGTCGGAGATGTCAAACCTGATCAGAGATGAATTGTGCTGATACATCCGATCTGAACAATCCAACGCTGAGACAAGCTCGTTCTATCCTCTCCTTTCTCTCTTTCCCTGTATCCCTCGCTCTTGCTTTGCGTCTCTCCTTCTCATAATGACCTACTTGGCTGCAGATTTGCGACAAGCAGCAGGAGCTGCCTTACGTGGGCGTCAAAGTCCCTCAGTTCTCCTTCAAGCGCCTGCCAGGAGCTGACCCAACTCTCGGCGTTGAGATGTCTTCAACTGGTACCTCTTCATTCCTCCTCTCCTCCACTTCCGTTGCTCTCCTCTCCGCTCCTCTCCTCTCCCCTTTCCCCCTCTCCTTCCTCTCCTCTCCTCACGTGTTGTTTGCTTTCTCCCCTCCCTCGACTGACGTACTGCAGGTGAGGTCGCTTGCTTCCATCAGAACAAGCACGGCGCCTACCTCAGAGCGTTGCAGTCTACTTACATGAAGGTAACTATCTGCTCCTCTTCTGCTCTTCCTCATCTTCCTCGTCCTTCTCTTCTTGCTCCTCCTCCACCTCCTTCTTCCCCTCTTGCTTCTTCCTCCTCCTCCAATTTCTCTGAGCCTCCTGTGCTACTTTCCTTCCTCTCTTCGCTCGTCCTTCGCTCACTACCTCGCTTTAGATCGCCGCCCCTGGCGAAGGCGTCTACGTGGTTCTGCCCGAGGACAGGCAGGGCGAGGGGCGCAAGGCGAAGGCGGTGGAGGCAGTCAAGAGCTGGCAGAAGCTGGGCTACGACATGTACTGCGGGGAGAGAGACATGGCGATCCTTGAGAAGGCGGGAGTGAAGGTGAGACACGGAGAGGGAGTGGAAAGGGGAAGTAGGAGCAAGGGGGAGAGGAGAGAAGAGCGAAGGAGAGGAGAGGAGAGTGAAGGAGCGGAGAGGAGACAGCATAGGGGAGAGGGTGGAAGGTGACGGGGGTGCAGGGCTTCACAAAGCTGGAGCATGCGATGAAAGAAGGAGAGAATCGCCTCAAGAGTCCAGCAGTGAAAAGCATCAAGGAAGGCAAGATCAAGCTTGTGCTGGAGATGAGGTGAAGTTTTCTCTGTCCTGTCCGCCGTCTTCTCACTCCCCTCGTTCTCCAGCCACAGCAAGGCTGAGCTCTTCTACGTCCTCCGTCGCTCCGCCGTAGACTTCTCCTGCTCCTTGATCACCAACGTTGAGCAGGTAAATCTTCATCCTCCTCTTCCTCCTTCCCTCCCTCCTCCCTTCATTCTGCTTCCTCTATCCACTCTCGCTTCCCCTTTCCTTCCTGCTAGTTATCGTCATCTCACCAGCCCCCCTCGTATTTTCCTTCCTCCTTCCTCTGTCACTCCTCCCGTCCTTGCAGCAAGATCTCCATCTGATCGGTTGCTGACATTGTTGGTTGACTTGCAGAGTTTGCTCATGGCACAAGCTTTGGAGATGCACGGCTCTGATGAGGGAGTCGTACCAAGGTGAGAAGGAGGAGATGGGAAGAGGAGGGAAGGAGAGATTGAGAGGAGGGAGAGGAGGAGGAGGAGGAGGTGGAGGAGGAGGAGGTTGTGATGTGAAAGGAGGAAGAGGGTGTACGGAGAGGATGTTGAAGTTAGCTGACCAAATTGTGCAGGGGAAAGTTCAAGGAGGGGGACATAGCAGAGGTTGAGACCTACGCTGAGTTCATGGAGATGAAGGAGTGAAGAGGAAGGAGAGAAGTCTTAAGATGTAGATGAGGATAAGGATGAAGATGGTAAATTCATGAAAGACTGGACATATTCTTCCTTGTCTCGTGCTTTTAGCGTCTTGGTCTATCCGTCTACTGCAAGAAACAGTCAAGAGCATTTGAGGAGGAGGTGAGATCATGAAGTTGCAAAGGAGAGAAAGGAAGAGATCAATGAGGGGGAGGGAGGGAGGGAGGGAGGGAGGGAGGGATTTAAGAGGAAGAGGACGACGAGGACGTAACGAGTACCACTGAGGTGGATTGAGGAAATTTCCATCCGAATTGTCGGTATATGGGCCGAAGATCTTCGAGACTACAAGAGGAGAATCAAGGAGGGCAGGGGAGGGCAGGGGAGGGCAAGGGAGGGCAGGGGGAAGGGATGAGAAGAGGAGGTAGGGGAAGCAGGAGGAAAGGAGGGGAGGGATAGTAGAGGGAAGGAGGGAGAGAACGAGACAGTACCAGAGAGGCTCAACGAACGTTCGGATGCGCTTCCTGATCCACCACTCGCCTGCGCAAGAATCACGGGAGAGCCAGGAGGGAGGAGGGGAACGGAGCGAGGCAGGCAGGGAGGCAGGAAGGCAGGGAGGCAGGGAGGCAGGAAGGCAGGGCAGGGAGGAGAAACCTCGAGCAGCAGCGTCGGAGCCAGGAGGAGCATACTCGTAAAGATACAAGGAAGCGCGGACAAACTGAAAGATGTTGATAAGAAATGGAGGAAGGGAGGGAGGAGGGAGGAGGGAGGGAACTAACGATGAGATTGGAGGTAGAGGGGAAAGGAGAAAAGGAAAACTGTGAGTGTGAATAGGAAGAAGGAAGGTTATAAGGTAGGGTGACAATGGCACAGGAGGAAAGCAGGGAAGAAACGGAAGGGGGAAGGACGAGGAGGAAGAGGAGGAAGAGGAGGAAGAGGAGAACGGCCGGGGGGGCGGGGGGGAACGAGGAGGAGCGACAGGGAGGAAAGATCAGGATAGGACCTTCGGGGGATTTGCGTCTTGGAACGGATTGTGTCGTATGAGAGCTGAATAAAGCGAAGGTGAGGTAAACAGAGAAAACGAGGAGGACAAGACAGAAATACAGGAGAGGAGAGGAGAGGAGAGGGGAGGAGAGGAGAGGAGAGGGGAGGAGAAGAGAGGAGAGGAGAGGAGAGGAGAGGAGAGGAGAGGAGAGGAGAGGAGAGGAGAGGAGAGGAGAGGAGAGGAGAGGAGAGGAGAGGAGAGGAGAGGAGAGGAGAGGAGAGGAGAGGAGAGGAGAGGAGAGGAGAGGAGAGTATAACAACGGGATTGAGGGAGAGGAGGGAAGAGGAGGTGAGAAGGAGAGAGGGGAGAGGGAAGAGGAAAGGAAGAAACAAGGAATTGCAGATGCTGTTACACTCACGCAGAACGTTCTTGTCGTTGTCCAGGAATTTTCCTATGAGATGATAAAGCCTTGCAGACATCTCAGAGACGGCAAAGCAGGAGATCAAGGCAGGAGGAGGAAAGGAGGGAAAGTCAAAAGCCAAAGGGTGGGATGTAGGAAATTTGAAGGTGAGCAGCAAAGGAAGAAGTTGTTGTCGTTGGAGAGGACGAGGGGTAACAAGAAGAGGGAGAGGAAGGATGGCGCAGGATGAAGAAGAAAAAGAAGGAGGGAGAAAGCATTCGAGAGCAAGCAGAAGCAAAGGAAAGGGGGGGGGGGGCGGAGGAGGCGAGGAGAAAAGAAAAGGACGAGAGGAAGAGGAGGACGACGAGGACGAGGACGAGGACGAGGACAAGCACAAGGACAAGCACAAGGACAAGATCAAGGAAGAGGAGGAGGGGGAGGAGGAGGAGGATGGGGGTGGGAGGATCAAAAGATTACCATGGGTTTCGTCTTGGGTCCGAGAACGGAAGAAACCACATGAGCCAATCCAGCCTGAGTGAGAAGCAAATAAGAATGGAGGAGAGGAGAACAAGTAGATGAGAGAAGATGAGATCAGAAAGATGAGATCAGACAAGACAAGACAAGACCAGACAAGACAAGAGGTGAGAGCAGATGGCAAGAGGGAGATAATGGAGTAGGAGAAAGGAGAGGAGCACAAGGAAAAGAAAAATAGAAGAGAGGAGACGAGAGGGGAGAGAGGAGGCAACATAACAAGAACAAGCATGATGACCTGTAGTGATATGGAGAGATCCACTGCAAAAGAAAATCAGAGCAAGAAATGAGGAGAAAGAGAGGAAGAAAGAAAGCAATTGAGAAGATGAAGAACGTGGTGTGAGCAGCAGCAACATCAGAGCCGAAATGGGAAAGGAGGATGTCGAACAGAAGGAGATTGGCGGAGAGGAGGAGGAGGAGGAGGAGAGAAATGTACTGGAGGTCTGCGGGAGGTTTCGCTAGGCTTGACTTTGAAGAGATACTCCTTCCACTCCACTTTCTCCTCATCCTCCTCGTCTAGATCGGCATAGGTTCCCTGATGCACGATGAGCAGGAGCAGGAGCAGGAGCAGGAGCAGGAGCAGGAGCAGGAGCAGGAGCAGGAGCAGGAGCAGGAGCAGGAGCAGGAGCAGGAGCAGGAGCAAGAAACCTCTATCACAACTTCTTCTCTCTCTCTCGTTATGGAGCCAAAAGCTCCATAGGTGTTGAGGAGCTTCCAAGAGCCGAAGGATGTGTTCATGACTGAACATAGAAGCTAGTGAGAGGAGGAGAACGAGGGCAGAGAGGAAGAGGAAGAGGAAGAGGAAGAGCAAGAGCAAGAGCAAGAGCAAAACAACGAGCAAGACAAGGAGATACAGCCGAATTACCTTGATTCTTCGAGAGAATGTTCTGAACAACAGGAGCACTGAGATAAACAAGAAGCGCGCAGAGGGCAAAGTAAATGCCTGTGAGGTAGTCCTTTTAGATGCAGCATGAACCAAAAGCTTGGCTTGCGAGAACCATAATTACCATCATCATCATCATCGCCATCATCATCATCATCATCTCTATCATCATCATCATCGTCGTCATCATCATCATCAGCAGCAGCAGCAGCAGCAGCAGCAGCAGCAGCAGCAGCAGCAGCAGGGAAGAAGACGAAGAAGCATCATCATCTCAATCATCATCGTCGACATCACTATCTTCATCCGCCAACTTTCATTGCAATTTCATGACCTTCTCTTGCAATTGTGAATGGACTCCAGCTTACAACCTGACTGTTCAACATTTGAACCTAAAAATGATTGTCAAATCAATCGATGTCCTCTCATCCTCCTTTCTTTTCTTCATGCTCCCCATCCGTCGCATCCCTCCACGCCTTCTCCTCCTCCTCATCCTCTTACCTGCGAGATAGTCTCCGCAGAAAACAGAAAGCTCAAGAAGTTATCATTGAGACACAAGATGGGAGGAATGACTTGAAAACAAAGTCAGATGGGTGAGCAAGAGACATTCTAGCCTCAACAACATCCTCAACTTCAACGTCGACTTCAACATAATCACCATCAACAATAACAATAACAACTTCAACACTAACTCACGAGTCAGCCAGTTCAAGAAGCTCAGGTTGCCCGACAGGATAAGAGTAATCTGGAACAAGATCTGCACCATCCCCCCAAACACAACGAGGGCAGTCACAGGGAGCAAGATCAGGAACGGCAGGGGGAGCTCCACAATGTGATTCATCATAGTCTCAAACTTGTGCCACCACACAGGACTGAAGTGGAGGAAGTAGCTGAAAGGGTTGGGGACTGGTTGCGTCTCGTAGTGGTAGCACATTGCCTATTAGAACGTCAGGTAGTGACGTCGACAGCAGCAGCAAGGCGAGGTTTTGGAGGAGAAGGAGAAGGAGAAGGAGAAGGAGAAGGAGAAGGAGAAGCAGAAGCAGAAGCAGAAGCAGAAGCAGAAGCAGAAGCAGAAGGAGCAGCAGGAACAGAAGCAGAAGCAGGAACAGAAAAGGAGGAGTATGAACTGAATGGTCTAGGTTGTTGATGGTTGTCTATGAATTTTCAACACCTCTTGCCTCTTCTTATCTCAACCTTCTTAGCTCAACCTCATCCCCTCCTTCCCCGCACCCTTCACACGTCATCGAACCCCTCCTCTATCCTTCAAATCCCTGCCTCTGCGCTATCCCGCAGGTCATCCCTGACACCTCCACTCCACTGCCTGCGCTCCTGCCCCCTCCCTCTTCCTCTCACCGTCAAGTCCCTCCAGCAGGAGTCCCCCCTGATCTTGATCATACCAGCTCCCAGCATGATCCGCCACGTCAGCCACCGCATCGCCCACACGCACACCCATGGCGTCGGGCAGCCAGGAGGTAGAGCTGACCAGCAGAGCAAGGGAGACATGAAAATAGAGATGAAGCCGGTCTCTAGCAGCTGAGACTCCCAACCGAAGCTGTACCACCGCTGTCCTACCGTGTTGATCGAGTGGTACATGGTCCACAGCAGCAGCTGAACCAGCACGTTGCTCCCTCCAACCACCATGACCGCAAGCGACAGGCACATCCCCGTCGCTGCCATACCGGACATCCAGCGATCCACTTGGTCCGGTTTGGCGAGCCAGAGGAGGGTGGGGTACTCGTTAAGCATGTTCCAGGTACATCCCTGCTCCGGCCAGTCGTTCATCCTCCTGACCCTCTTCAAGTATAAGTCGACAGGAAGCAGCCCGTTGCTTCCTAACAGCCCGCTGTTCTGAAACAAGGCCACAGCAAAGGCAACCAAGTAGACGAGGCCCAGCATGCGGAAGAAGACGATCCTGCTCAGCCAGAAGGACTGGGATAGGGTGGCAGCCTGCCCCCACAGCAGAGGGAGGGAGAAGGAGAACAGAACGACGCTGAGCAAGGCGATCAAGACTGCGGTATTGAAGTCAACGTCCACTCCGATCTGCGGTCGCCCCCTCCTGCTGTATTTGGCTTCGTTCCCTTCCTTTGTGAACACACTGGAGAAGATCCTCCCTCCTCCTCTAAGCAGCTTCAAGGGATTCCACGACATCGTGACCTCCTGCCTACCCCGTCGGGATGACGCGAATTTCATTCGCTTCCTCGCTGCCTCCTCACTATCATGCTCAGGAGAGCTCGACCCTCGCTTCCGAGCAAAGCCTCCCCCCACGTCAATGAAGCCACATCCTCCTGACTTGCCTCTGCGCAACCAGCCATGCTGAGCCGGGTACAGACTGCTGCCTATGTCCGGAAGCCAGCCAAGCCAACAGCAGAGGAGTAGGATTGAAGGCCTCATGCCTTCCACAGGCTACAGTCAGACTGTCCCAGACCCTCTCTCCTTTCTCCCCGTTACGAATAGACAACCATGCGGCGGCACGAATGCTGCACCAACATTCAGAACATTGTATTTGCGTGTCTTTGCAGTCAACTTTCCTTCTTGAGTCCTTCTGTACCCTTCTGAAATAATCCTTTCTATTCACCATCCTTCCTATGAC
>NW_005434547.1:132195-148840 GCF_000315625.1 Guillardia theta CCMP2712
TCCCCTCCCTCCCTCCCTCCCTCCCCTCCCTCCCTCCCTCCCTCCCTCCCTCCCTCCCTCCCTCCCTCCCTCCCTCCCTCCCTCCCTCCCTCCCTCCCTCCCTCCCTCCCTCCCTCCTCCTCCTCCTCCTCCTCCTCCTCCTCCCTCCCTCCCTCCCTCCCTCCCTCCCCTCCATAGAACCAAAAATCAGTTTCGATCGATCCGCCCCAAAAGGGTCTGAGATGGGATGAGGTATCTATTCATCGGACTACTTTATTGCTCTAGATCTGTGCATCTGTCACAGATCTAGAGCAATATCCGAATCTGTTCTACTTCTAGGATGATCTATTTTCGGGCGGTGCTCGAGGATGCGGCGAGCGGCTTCGGGGGCAGCGGCCATGGCGCTGCTGCTCACAATCGCGTTGCTCATGCAGGAAGGGCGACGAGAGGAAGAAGAGCAAGTGCCGGAAGACGTGGGACAGGTGAAGATACAGCATGAATCTCTCGATCGTGGGGAGAAGGAGCTGAAATGGCCGAAATGGAGACAAAGTTTTTCATGGCCGGGGAGGAAGGGAGTGGAGGAGCTTCAGGAAGATGAGAAGGGAGGAGGAGGGAAGTACTCGAGAACTCAGTTGCTGCTCTCGGATGACAGGAAAGCGCTCGCTCTCTCCCGCCTTGCGAGGAAGAACATGCAAGACTTGATGAGAGAGCACATGGATGGAAAAGCTGCCATTGAGGGGAGGCTGCTGAAGGAAGAGGCTTCTCGACAGATCGACCATGAAGAAGCGCAGGATCTGGAAGCAGAGCGTCTGAGGTCAGCGATCCATGCTTTCGAGCATGGCGTGCCTGCGGACATCGCGCGCAAGTTCTCCAGGGTCCGCTCCGAGCTCAAGTCGTCGGCGCAGGGTGTCGGCAGGTATGCAGCATCGTCCTTGAAGAGTGCGCAGAGGGACTTCGAGAGTGCGCTGAAGGGATCCATGGCGAGGGGGAGGCAGACGCTCCAGTCCTCTGCTTCCTACAACCGCGATCGGTATCCCTCCGGCTACATCGACTGGCAAGCCCGTTATGAGAGGTGCTGGCCGCATTGTGCGCCTGAAGACAATGTGTACGATCACATCAGGACATGGAAGTATCCGTATGATGAGCGGCATGGTGGGCACGAGTGGAAGACATGGAGGATCAAGCCGAGTGGGGTGGATCGGGCGTACCAGAAGGCGGAGCAGAGCGGGAGGAGGGAGCATAGGAGCAAAACGCCCTTGTATCCTCGCATGAAGGCGAGCGCTGGTTTCGATATGAATGTGTACTGGACGCAAAGTCAGGTTGACCTCCAGTCGGCCGTGAGTGTGGCGGCAGGAAAGAGCAACGTGTCCTTGTACACAGCACATGTTGACCTCGCTGATCAGCAGCCTTTGCTCAATTCTGTGAGCGAGAGCACCAATGGCCTTGTTGTCTGGAGTGGATTTATCTTTGTCAATGCTGGTGGGGAGTACACCTTCACTCTGAACGCAGACAGCGACTCTGCAATCTGGATAGACCATCAACAAGTGACAGCAACAGATGGCGGTAAAGGCACCGCGACGACATTTCTCCTTCCCGGCTTTCACTTCTTCAAAGCAATATTCTGCAAAGTCTCAGACCGTCACGTCATGACTGTGAGGTCTTTCGGCCCGGACACCGGCGGCGTGGAGAAACTCGTGGAGGGTTTTCACGACTTCAACCAACTTCCAAGCCCACAGGTAAGAACCTACGTACACTGCCTGCCCTTACTCCCCCTTCTCTGTGTACCTCACATGCAGAAGCAGAGCCTCGAAGGCGGAATTGTTTGACATGACTGTGACAGGAGCCACACGAGAGTCCGGCATCGTCACAGGCGTCCGCCCCCCATCAAGATCCCGACGCCCCGGCAAGCTCCCACTCGTCGTTCCATCACGTCGAACCTGAAAAGAACGTTTGGGATCATATCACCGACCAGTTTGACTCGCCATCGAGCGGGCGCCGCTGGTCTGATCCTGCAAGTGATCCTCAAGGATACTACGACAATGTCCTTGGGGATGGCAACGATGGCGACTTTGTCCCCCTCTTCCAGGAAGTTCCATCCCCTGATCCCACCGCTCCTCCTCTGGACCCTCCTACTCCTCCACCGCAGGATCCTCCTTCTCCTTCTCCGCAGGAAGAGCCTCTTCCTGCTCCAGAGAACTCCCCTGCTACCTCACAGGATCCTGACGCCGACGAAGCATCAGAGTCGGTCGCAGGAGGCAGCAGCTCCAGGCTGAAGATGAAGGGGAAACTTGAGATCCTCCATCAGCTCGCTAGCAGGAAGGCCGCGGCATCTTTGAAGATACCCATGGTCCGAACAAGCCCGGAGGCTCCGGTTGCCAAGAAGTCCAGCAGGAGCTCAGCTCTGAATCAGCCACATCATCAGGCCGTGGGACGGAAGGGCATGAAACAGACTTCGAAGCTGATAGCTGTTGGAGGATGGGACGCACAAAGTGGTGAGATCTGAGGAGAGCAGGAGGAGAGAGAGGAGAAGGAGGAGGGGCAGGGGCAGGGAGCAGGAGGAGAGAGAGGAGAAGGAGGAGGGGCAGGGGCAGGGAGCAGGAGGAGAGAGAGGAGCAGGGCAGTTGCTGACGACGAAACTGCAGGCCAGGTTCAGCAGGAGAACATCAAGCAGATGAAAGTTGTCGGGTAAGACGTCTTCGTTTCTTGCTTCCAGGGCTCGTTACTCACTTGCTCTCCCTCCTCCTTCCGTCCTTGCAGATTTTTCGCACAACAGGCCGCAAGCTCGTTGACGGGACAGCCACCTGTCGCTGTGGTAGGCAGACTGCCTGATTGAGCTAGCGAGTGACGTTTGCGCAGTCTCGGGTCGACCAGCGGTCCTTTATCCTCGGAGTCACAGCTCCTGACAAGTCGTCAACCCTGTAGAGGTGCCAAGGAGGACGCGATGTGGAGAAAGAGGAACGATGTGCGATTGTCCAGGTGCTAAGCAGACCTACGACAAGGGACTTTCTTATTGTTTGCTGTAAATATTATTCTTTGAAATTATGTAAATCCTTCAAACGTGATATGAGATGGTCTCTGCAAGAGATAATGTTTTGACGTCATGTGTTTACTTCTTGATTTGTTAAGTGTCCGAAGGAAAAGTGAAGTGGCTTGAGGACAGGGCTGGCAACCTGAAGCTATCGATTTGACTGTTTGGTACATAGTTCATTCTATACAACAAAAACCTTAAAGAGGGATGGGTTAGTATGTCAGTATTGATCTCTTCCGCAAGTTCGCAGAAGCTGGTTAGTTGAGGCTTGCAATGCCCCTCAGGAGGAGGACTTCATACGTGTTCCCGGTGTTCTTAGATTTGAACTCCAGCTCTACCTTTTTCACAGACAAGATGTAAACCCCTCACTCTGACAACAATCCCAGCAGCATTACCTTGGATCCAGTCGGTCCAAGGAGAACTTCTGCTAATTCAGCGAGCTTCTTTCCGTACACGTTCTCGCCATCGACCTTGAGTATAATGTCTCCCACCTACAACATCTTTGAGTTGAAGCGCATGCATCCACCGCAACTGCAGAAGTTGCTAACGGCAGCCAGCCACCTGAATCTTGCCGCACTTGTGCGCTGGTGAGCTCGTCAGCAACGACTTGACTTGGAGGGCCCCCGGATCAGTCGAGCACTTCTGAAAGTACGCCCCGATGCCAACCCTGTCTGCTGTAGCAGTTGTTTCCTGCGGGATGAATCGGTCATACAACAACCCTGCTCTCGCTCCTTCCTCACATGGGGACTAGTGAAGCTCACAATCTCTCCTTCCTAGCAGACTAGATCAGACAGAGGTCAGTGAAAGGAGACACGTCGAGACCTTTCGAGGGACTCGAGAGATCTGTCTCTCAGTCTGCTGCTTGACATCGTTTCTCTTGGCGCAACAGCTCTGTTCAGCTCCCATTTCTCCTGTACACCATCAGAAATCGAATGAGCATGATTCCTGACAGAGGCGAGGGGAAACTATTCTAAAGCATGATGTGCGCAGAATACTTTCACCAGCCAAGTAGTGAAAAACTGTTAGGACGAATTGGATCCAACACCACATTTTGACACCATCCATCTCGCCTATCTAGAATTCTATTGCCTCTGTTCAATTTATCCTAACTCCTGTATTTCATCCTCTCCTAGCTGCATAAGATGATCATCGTCTTCGAAACTGCAGATATTCGTTCACAGTGGTAGCTCGTGTCCTACGAGACTCTCCTAAACAAGTTCACAACCTAGAAAATTCTCATCTCAGTCTGGTTTGTTGCGCTCATCTTTACACGTTTATATCTTGGATTTCAGGAGCCACACAAAGACGATAGCCGGGGAGCTTTCTAGCTTGTCTGGCACCATTTGGCTCCTGACAGTTTTTGTTCCAACAACCTTTTCCTGTCCCATGTGACAATATTACAAGCAATGAGGTATGATCTGCTTGACAACCAGCACAAAGATTGACCATCCTTGTTCTGCAAGCACGTCTATATCCTGCTCCCAATCCATAACATTGACGTTGTCACTCTGTGCCTCTTCCTCGAATGCACCGAGTCTCTTTGCCTTGTCTCTGTTGCCAAGTTCAGCTAGCCTCCATCACCATCTTCTGCTGATCAACTTTCACGAGGAATGCCTTGTATCTTCTATCCTGTACGGCATTCCTCGTTTCTCATCTTCCTTCCTCTACTCTTGCATGGCTCT
Organism: Guillardia theta CCMP2712; assembly: GCF_000315625.1. NCBI lineage: Eukaryota > Cryptophyceae > Pyrenomonadales > Geminigeraceae > Guillardia > Guillardia theta. Next base: position 136,885 of record NW_005434547.1, read on the forward strand.
TCGCTATGGTTGCATTTTCCGGGCCTTCATCGCCACAAATCAAATATCGACCCTACCTCCCTGCAAACCCTACCCCACTCCTCCTACCGTAGTACCCCATTTTGATATCGTTATCACCCCTGTGTTCTCTATCCCCTTCCCTTGTATTTCACCACCCCCTCCCTGCAAAATAACCCCCACCCCTCCCAGTACTAAGTTTGAAACTTGTTACACCCGACCGGCGGACCGGGTGCCCGCGGCAGTGCCAGGAATCGGAGGGGACCTATCCTCGGACCCCCTCTTCTGACCGTGCCTACCCTCTAGGCTTACCACCTCTGGGCCGGGGGCTTCGCGCCACTAGAACTGATCGGACCCACCCCTTTGCAAGTAATCATGGCAAGTTCGATGAAGTACCCCCTCCCCCCGGTAGGCTTGGCCGGTCGGTCACGGTGCCAGTTGGCAGCGGCGGCCGCGCGTTGAAACGGCCGGCACTTCCGTCCGATCCGGGGCCGCGCCCCCCGAGCCCGGCCGGCCCGGATCGCCGGATCGCCGTGACACTCGGCCCGGAGGCTCAGTGCCGACCGGGGGGGGGCGCCGGGCCGTCGGCACTGAGTCACGGTCACCGATCCGAGGCGGGCGGTTCGCCGTGACGGTCACCGTACGCCCCGGGTCACGGTACACCGAGTGTCACCCGGTGACCGGCGCCTGCTGGCACCGTGACCCCGGCCGGGCGTCCCGGGCCCGGCCGGAGTCACCGACTCGAGTCCTCGGATCCGACGGTCACCACGCCGGTACGCGGCCCGGCCTTCAAGTACTGCGCAACTTGATGAATCAGAGTCTTACAGAGCGTTCAGTGTCGAGAGTTCCAAGGCAGGCCTCACCGTCGGCTAGTCCTGGCACAGTACGGTACGGTATGTGTGTTTAGCCTGAGAATCCGATCCATTACACTCATGACAAAAAGAGAGTTTCTTTCCATGCAATCGTATGCTTCATTTTCATTTGTGTTATGCCAAGAAGTTCTGATCAGCTCGCTGTCATCTATCATCTGCAACTTTCATATCACCATAGTTTATTAAAATCAAAACCAGCACTCAAAGCACAAACAAAACAACCCAGCATAATCAAATTGCAGTGCGGCAAAAGAACAAAACAATGAAACCTACAAACAAAGACTGACAAAGACTTCATGCAGGACTACGACCGGTGCAAGCTGACTGCTCCACATGGTCCAGCGCCTCGTTTAAAAGGTCTGCATCTAAGCCAATTCTCCATTGCAGAAAAAACTGCTGCTGCTTCCCCTCTCCAATCAAGCCAACGAGTGCCTGGTTTCTTTGTTCAATAGCCATGAGGTCTTGCCTTCCAGACATGCTATCACTATCATCATGGTGATCTATCTTCATCAAATCACTGCAATCATATTTGCTCCAGCTGCGAATCCGACAATATGGCCATTTGTCGAACCCCAGTCGGCGGCAAGCTTTCTTGAGGGCTGTCAACGAGATACCCAACTTGGTTGCGGCATCTACCTGCTTGAGTTGCTGAAGCTGCATGATGTCCTCTCTCTTGATCTCCACTGTTGGGTTGGGCTTTCCGTTGTTTCGTCTCGTGGATATGGTAATGCTATTCGGCCTTGGAACGGCACTTGCTACTTTCGTCATTCTTCCGGTTTTCGCACTATGGCGCAACAGGCAAGAAGCAGAGAGCCCAAGATAGAGACTGATGACACTAGAGACCTTGGTGCACAGAGTGCCAGCTGAATTCGGTCCAACGATCCAAGTAGCAGAAGAGGATGGGAAGAAATAAAGGAACGATAGCAACAAGTTGGCCACAACAATGGCTGGAAGACACTGTCTGGCGGGGAGGGGAAGAATGGACGAGGAGAGAAAGAGGTATGGAGAGGAGTAGATGTGAGAAAGAGGTGGAGCGAACAAGGATCAAAGCTCAGGGCGGAGGAGCGTTGAACAGGTGAAGCAAGGGGCCACGAGTTGAAAGGGAGCGAAGGACCAAAACAAGCCGAGGAAAGACCCATCGAAAGAGGGGGTGGGGTCATTAAAAGTAGGGTCATTTTAATCTTCAATGTCTCGAGAGTACGGGTGGTTTCAGATGATTTTACAATAGGGGTGGGGCACTACAACGGGGAATGCGTGACTCCTTCCGTAAACCAGGGGGTTGGGTGATGCTAGAAGGGAGGTCGTAAGTCATGGAACGATCGCCACCAACTGTTGCGATCTCGGTATCCAAATCCGGAGATGCCAAGAAGATTGGTTTTAGCATTTCGAAAAGGTCTACTTTCGAAGGACTTGTTGGGGTCGTTTACTCAAATATACAAGTTTGTGACTACTGGTATTCTAATATCCAGGTGAAAGATATGTGACAACAGCCTATGGTGGCTACACCACCCTACTGAATAGGCACCGCCCACTACCGTGTTGCACTCAAAGGGTGGGGTAGACACAACCGGACACTCGTCAGGGTGGGGTGCTGAAGTTGAAGCCTGCAAAATGGAGACGTGACTTCGGTACTCCGAGGGGCTCCAATACACATTTGTACCGAGTTTACCACACAGGATCGGATCCTTCGTTCTTACTAGTATGTGATATAAACTAGTAGCCGCTCTATTAGTACGGGACCGTGCCAGTAGTACTACGGCGTTCTCCCCCTCGAGAGGCCTTGAGTCAGTCAGCGTTTACACCAATAGTACCAGTAAAGTCAGTACCGTAATTGCCGCCAAGTCCGAGCACTATACTGAACCCGGTACGGTACCCGCTAGCTGAGCGGCCGGCCAGTGGTCGCCGGGGGGCGCGGCATGATGAGGCCCGGGTCAGGGTACACACTACTGAGGTTGCCGGCCCGGCCGGGCCGGGCCGCCCGGCCGCCTGGCACCCCGGGCGTGACTCGCCTCACACCGGGTGAGTCACGCGGCCCGGGGGGAGCTTGAGTCATCAGTCAGTGAGGGGCCTCCGGCCGGCTCCCGGACTCCGGAGTCCCGGTTCAAACCGTTGGCAAGTTGTTACCGTACAGTGACGGCCATCAACTTGCCCGAGTCAGTGGCTCCGGCGGACTCGAATCCGACTCGGAGGCTGATCGGAGACTCGGAGACTCGGACGGACGCCGGGTCGGACTCCCCGCCCCCCGGCGGCGCCGGCGGCCGCCGCAAGCCACGGTTTCAAGTTGGTCACCGGGCCCAAGTTGAATAGGCCACGGTACTACCCGGCGTACTTCCGAAGTTCCCGGAGTCCGGGCCCGGCCGGAGCCGGGCCTGGAGTCGGCCGGCCCAGCCGCCGGGGCCCCGGGCGGCCGGGCGGGCCGCCGGGCCGGACTCGGACGGTCCGATCCGGGCCGGCGGCCGCGCGCCGGGCGCGGCCCGGCGGCGCCGCCGCCCGGGCCGGGCCGCCGCCCGAATTTCGGCCGTGGCCCGGGCCAGTCATGAGTGGCACTGCATGATCCGATGATCCGATGATCGGTCGCCGAATCAGGCGGCGTCACGGTGCTGACGGCCGAGTCCCGGACGGTCCGGCGGACTCGTACAGCCTGGCTTGAAGCCTCAGCAGCGGCACGGTCCGATCCGATCACTATCTGTACGCGGCCTGACTCGGTCCGATCACTGAGAGTCACGGTCGGGCTCGGACTCCACCCTCGGAGGCTCGGACCGTGTGAGTCCCGGGCTCCCCGGCCGGGCGGCCCGTCGGCGGCCCCGGCGCCGGGCGCGCGGCCGGGCCGTGACTCCGGCCCGCCGCTGAGAGGCGCTCGCCGCGGCGGCCGCGCGCCGCGCGGCCCGCCGGCGAGCGGCGGAGTCACTGTCCGGCGATCCGCGGCGGCCGGGCCGCGGGCGTACTGACACGGCCTGAGCCTCTTGTCCACAATGATGATTCAATGACTCCGAGCACCATGCCAGGCCGGCGTTCAACCCGGCGTACGGTAGTACCGGAGATCATCACGGCGAGGTCACCCCGTCACTCGGACTGGCCGCCGCCGGCGCGCGGGCCGGGGCGCTGCCACGGACGGTCAGACTTCAGTCCCGGGTCCGTCGCCGTGGGCCGCCGCCGCCGCCGGCCGGGCGGCCCCCCCGGGGGCGGCGGGCCGCTGCCCGGCCACTGAGGATCGGGCAAACAGTCAGTGCGTCCGAGCGAGAACCAAACCTACTATTCTGATCTTTAAAACTTAACTTTGAGTAAAGCATCACTATCCTGCCAACTGCTGTCCCCCAAACTTAACTGATACTTTGAGTAATCATTATAATAAACAATGAACCGGATACAAACCTGTGTCCTTTCATTGCCGGGTGTTCCCCGACTCTTTCCCACTACCCTCTTCTTGACCTGAAAGTACCCCACTTCTTTCCCTGAAAGTACCCCTCTGCTTCCCCTGAAAGTACCCCGCCCTTCTCCGTCTACCCCCACTATGATTGAAGCTTGCAGCAGTACGTAAGATGCCTGCTTTGTAAACGGGCGACCCCTTGGAGCCCTACGAAGAAGGCGAAGGGGACAAGGAGAAAGGTGTAAGAGGGAGGGCTGCTCAGCTGGTATCATCGGCTAAGAGGACAGAAGACAAGCTCCTTGCTCTGGAAGAGAGTTGCTCTAGGAGAAGCAGCTGTCACAAGGGAAGAGCAGCGTGAGGGACTGTTGAAGAGGCTGGAAGGGCTTGCACGGCACTGTGCGTGAGGGTGATTGAGAACAGGAGACAGGAAAGAACGAAACAAACATCACAAACACGAGCATACATTAATGTGCCAAGTGGAAGGGATCATTCCGTCCTCAGCTCTTGCCAGTCACTCAGTGGAAGAGCTGACATGGCATCAGTTCCGGGACATAACCAGCAGCGACACCTTGTATCCGGCGCCCCATCATCATAAGACTCACAGTGTGGTCCTGACCTATGATGAGTTCTCCTCCAACGTCCCAGCAGACTTCCTCCTTGATGCCTACCTCGACGGCGTCTCCAGCGACTGGATGGGAGCTGGGCTGTGCATGGACGATGGGCCGAGGAAGCATAGTCTCCGACTTTTTGACGATTTTCGATTTCCTTTCACGGATCACAATGAAGAAGATTCGCTCAACTTCAGGGAGGAATGCTCCTGCTGTGAAAGAGGCAACCTGTGCGACGGGATAGTTTGCACCTATCAGGCCCCTCCTCCTGTTTCCTTCAACACGATCCGGAGCAAGGATGGCAGCAAGTCTTGGAGGTTTAGGGTTTACAACTCGCAGGGTCCAATCGAGGTCTACTCAGAGGAAGTACACTTGTGGAGAAGGCACAGGAACAGGTGTATGGGGTTACAAGGACTGCTGTAAGTCCTTCCCAACTGTAACGCTTCTCAACTTGCCCTCAGTCTCATCGATGGTTGTGTTTGATTGAAAGTGAGAACAATGATACCGGTTGATGCTTGTCATAGTAAAGAATAAATCATTTAATACACCTCATCCCGTCTCCCATCTTCATCCTTGTCTAAGGAGAACCACACTCTAATCACACCTGTCATCACCCCTGGTAAATCCCTCACGTCCCTCCTCAGTCCGCTCGCATCATTCTCGCAAAGCATGTCTTTCTTCTCAATGCTGCTCGTGCTCTTTCCAGAGTGATTACTGCTGCTTCTTCTCCTGCACCTGCTCCTCTCGTGCCTTCACAGCAGGAGGGACAATCATCTGTAACAAATATCGATCACCGCCATGCCTGAGCCAAGGAGCAACTCTCCTTAGCTGAGACCAGGAGGGCCCCGGTAACATACCCGAGCATCCCGCAGCCTTGCGAACAGGAGTTTCAGGAGAAATGAAGACGAAGAGTTGGAAAAGGAGGAGGAAAAGGAGGATGGAGATGAGGTGGAAGAGGAGAAGAAGGATGAGGTGGAAGAGCAGTTGGACGAGGAGGGGGCAGATGAGGAGGGGATAAGCACAAGTTAGATCAGAACTGACCACATTGCAGCAAGATCGCACTATGGAGATCAAGATACCCTTGCAGGTAGTGAATCTGTTGGAAACAACCAATCACAATGAGGGAATAGCAGGCAAGTCATCCATACAGCAATCCCGAAGGCGAGGAATATGACAGCACTCGACGAATTCTTCGCATTTTTGGCCAAATGCGTGTGTGAAAAAAAACAGCTACAAGGTAATCAGCAAACACAGCAGGAAAACTTGACAAGGATGTTCCTTACCCTCCCATCAAGAAACCAAGAATCATCTGCGAGTACATCAAATGTTTGCCGTTGTCGTAGAGGTTTAGGAAGCCGATGCTTGCTTGCACCAGGCCAATCACTGGAACCATCCTGCCATGGATATGAGAGCCTCCCTTTGGAACACTGTCGCTACCAAAAGGGGATGCCAAACTCCAACTCGAGCTCCCGAGCAAGAATCCCCTGATGATGATGAGCAAGTCAGAAGGTTTGCAGTGATGTAGCACGAGGGACGGGGAAGGGAAGAAGCGTCAGGGGTAGGAAGAGGGAGAGGAGAATGGGGAGGGGCAAGGAGATAGGAAGAAAAGAGATGGTGGGAGAGGTGTGGCAGCGAGAGGAGTGGGGGCAAGGGGGGGTGGCAGGGGAGGGGAGGGGGAGGGGGGGGGGGGTTTCGTCATGCAGCTACCTTGAAGAAGTCAGAAGTGAAGAGAAATGCCATGAAGCCGAGGATACCTGTCTCAAGTAGCCTTGCAGGCAGGAAGTCAATACAGGAGCACTTCCTGCTCTGCCATCCTAGCTTGTATGGGAAACCCCATTTGCTGTGTGTTGAGGGCTATAGTGCAGGCGGATGATGTGATGGGTAAACGTTCATCGATGTGATGGGTAAACGTTCATCTCAGAAGGGCGAAATGTCGTTCTCACAACCAAAGCAAGCGACCTCGCGCTCAGCGAGGAGATCAAGCAACACAGTAAGTTATTTGAGCATAATTTCTAAATGTTCTCTTCTCCGTTCACCCTACATGCCGATAACGAGTGCGTTTCTGTCTTCTTTAGCACCTTCTATGTCGAACCAATCAACTTGATGCTGACTCGCTCTCCGTTCTCCTCGTACTCTGTGCTTGCCCTGGAAATCCTTTTATCCTTCTCCTCCCTACTCGCACTTCTCCTTCCTCGCTCCTGTCACTCCTCGCTCCTCTCACTCCTCCTGCCTCGCTCCTCTCTTTCACCTATCCTCCCTCCTCCCTCCTCCCTCCTCCCTCCTCCCTCTTCTCTTCTCTCCTCCCTCACCTCAGGAACTCAACCCACTCACTGGGCTGGATATAAGCCATGTCGGGCGCAAGAATGGCAGGCTAAGACTACCGGTAGTTGAGACCAATTTTGAATCGTTTTGGTGGGGTAGGTAGTATGGCACGAAGGATCTTCCATGCTCAGGGAGCGATTGGCTGCAGGAAGCGAAGCAAATGAAGGGAGGTAGGAAGGATGAGGAGGAGAAGGGAGGGAAGGAGGAGAGGGAAGGGAAACAAGGGAGAGGGAGAAGGAAAACAAGGGAGGTAGAGAAGGGAGGAGAGTGGGTAAAGGCAAGCATGGACTGAAACGTGAACGGATTCCCGAGAAGCTGTCAGTATGATTGAGACGAGGCATCGAATGATGGAGTAGATATCAGTGGATGATGGATAACATCAGCGATGTAGGATGGTGGAGACACAAGATGGTACATTACGGCTAAGAGCATTCGTAGGATTCAGAAGGATGAGATAACGGTGTACGCCATGGTCAACGATACGATTCAGCAAGGCAGCAAGCAACATTCGTACATAACTTGGTTTATTCTGGTCTGAGGTGTGTCAGGATCCCATGAAACTGCACGGCTGGCAGCGAGGAAGCGACATGCTGGAGGCAAGCACTGAGGCCCCTCATACCCGGGGGACCTGGGGCTGCGCCTCCTCCTCGGCGAACTGCTTCATCATCTCCTTCTGCTTCTCAGTCATCTGCATCGCAAGCGTCAGCTCTCAGCAACTCACTTGCTCATGGCGCGACTCACGTTCTTAGGAACGACCACCTTGAAGTGAACCACCAGGTTGCCGAACCTGTTCCCGTCCATGTGCCGTGCCCCGTGCCCAGTCAGCACTCGGGTGCTCCCCGGCTGGATCCCAGCTGGGAGCGCGATCTCCTGCTCCTTCTCGAGGGTGGGGACCTTGATCTTGCACCCGAGCACGGCCTGCGACACAGACAGCGGGTACTCCAGATGAACGTCCGCGCCTTCTCTCCAGAAGAAGGGATGGCTCTTAATGTTGACGGATATGTACAAGTGACCCGGCGGCTGCCCACGGTCCCCTGACTCTCCCTTGCCCGGCATGCGCAGCCTCACGTCCGGGTCCAGCCCCCCCCTGATCTGCACCGTGATCTCTTCCTCCGCCTCCACCTTGCCGCTGCCTCTGCATCTCTTGCAAGGAGTGTCTACCGTGGACCCCTCGCCGTTGCAGGTGCTGCACACCGACTGGACTTGGATGAAACCCATGGCTGTTTCCATCACTTCGCCAGTGCCCCTGCAGGTCGGGCAGGTCCGGCGCTTCGTCCCCGGCTCCGCCCCCTCTCCGTTGCAAGGCTTGCAAGTGTCCTTCTTGCGCACACGGATCGTCTTGGAGCAGCCCTTTGCAGCCTCCATGAAGGAGAGGTCGATCTGTACATGCACGTCCTTCCCTGCTCCCCTCCTTCTTGAGTTCTTCCTCCCTCCAAACATGCCGCTCAGCTCCTCGAAGATGTCCATGGGGTCGCCACCAAAGTTTTGGAACCCTTGGAAGCCCTCGAAGCCCCCGAATCCACCAGCCGCATTCCCATTCGCGTCCATGCCACCCATATCGTACATCCTCCTTTTCTGCTCGTCCGAGAGGATCTCGTATGCATTGTTAAGTTCCGAAAACTTCTCCTGCGCCTTGGGATCCTCTTTGTTCACGTCGGGGTGTAGCTTCTTTGCTTTCTGGAAGTATGCTTTCTTGATTTCCTGCGATGAAGCTGATTTGGGCACACCTAGCACCTCATACAAATCCTTTGCCAACACCGGAGAGCTCGAGCGAAAAAACCTTTTCCCATAAAAACTGCAGGCGTGGAGGTGCTTCAGATTCATGCTGCTGCCACATCGGCCAGAGAAGCTCCAGGATGGGCTGGAGCCTGCTGTCTTACAGTCATCGACGGCTTGCTGTCTGAAAACGCTCGTCGAAATTTTCCTCTTCTCAACACGCATTCTTGAGCAGCTCGTCAGATTCCGCACTGAGTGCGCAATCCGATCTATTCGGGTCGCCCCCATCACGTTTCTTGCTGCTGTCATGAGCCCATTGACATTCATCTGCAATTTGTACACCTGAGAGTCCAGATGTCACTGTGAGAACTAAGCTTTTTTCAAGATGGTGTGAAAACAGGAGTAGGCACCGCATGTTTTGTGGGAATGTCAAATTGCCTTGATATGCTGCAGTGCCTCAAGTTTCTACATCAAGAAGCTCTAGCCCGAATAGCACTTATTCTCCTATCATTTCACTCTTTCATCTTCAGCCATGTATATTTGAACACAAACTCCGAAGAAATCAACCTCGAATAGAACACGAAACTCTCATGCAGAACTATCTCAAAGCATTTACAATGTCCGTCCGTCTCTTCAGCCTACAGCAGGCCAGCTACCTTCCAAGCACTGACTCTTGCTTTCTTTCGATAATCGCCCAACGCCTTCAGACATCACCAGAAAATCGCTCTTCTTTCCTATGGGTAAAAGTCTGTTGTATCTCAAATGCTTGCTTTGCGAGGGCTCGCAAAAGCTGAGTTTCCTCTTTCCTTCTTGTCTCATCCCCTCCTGCTCTGACACATCTCAAACACTCTGATCCAAATCGTGTTGTCCTCTCCTTCATGCTACCGTCAAGTGAACGCTCCTCTCCTCTCCCCCCGTCCCATCGCAATTCCACTTTCTTCTGCGGCATGGAACAAGCTCGTGCTACATCTGTTTACCCGCAGAATGTTCCACCCTGTTGTTCACACCCCCCACCCCCAAACTTTGTGATAGTACCCACCATCATGTCTCCAAAAAAACCATCAATGTACGGGTAGAACTGGGTACAATTGAGTCTCGAGGGGTGGGTAGGGAGAGGTTCAAGTGTGGGGTGGGCAAGTGCGGCATTGTGGGGTCAACGCGAAATGCTAGTCACGATACCTTGATGAATTGATAGGGTTGGGGTGGTCAATCTTTCAAAATGGAGGGGTGAGGGTAGTCTTATAACCCTACGAATCATAATTAATTGAGTGGGTAGTGGTTGTATATGGGTGGTATGAATTTCAGAACGTGGGGTACTGTGTCGACATCCACCAAGGGTACTTGTCGGGGTGTAGAAATATAATCCAAGCGGTGGGGTACATGAGGGTAGGGGTCATGGGTCCCCCATCGTACCGAAAACATTTGTTGGATCAGGGTAGTAGTGTTCGTGAGATAAGGTAGCAGGGTGGGGTACTGACTCGTCCGATTTCAAGGTTTCACCCCGGGTGACGGGCCGCGGCCGGCACCGTCCGATCGGAGCCTGACTGCCGGTCCGGCGGGCCCGGTGACGGTGCAGTGCGCCGTCCGACCGTTGGACCCGGCCGGCCCGCACTGCCGCAATAGTAGGCGGCAGTCCTGCCGGGCCCGGCGTGCTGCGTCTCGGATTCCGAATCAGTGCCCCCCGGGCCCAGCCCCCAGGCCCAGCCCCCGGGGCCTGCCGTGGCACGGTCATCGCCCCGGCGGCGGTTTTATCGGTGAGTGGCATTCTCAGATTCATGCCAACTTGAAGTTCATCGGCGCGATCGACTTGAAGACGCTGAGCCGCCGAGGGCCTGCCACCGGGTAGCCGGCGGTGCCGTGACTTTGTCTCTTTCTTTCTCTCTCTCTCTGTCTCTTTCTGTTCACGGTTTCTCTCTCGGAAAGTTTCTTTCTCTCTTTCTCTTTCTGTTTCTCTTTCTCTCTCTCTCGGTCTCCAAGTCTATCTCCAAGTGTGACTCCATCCCTCCTTTTTCTTGCTGCCCAATCTCTCCTCTGGCTGCTGCAGGTTTGTTCTCTCAGTAAACGTGCTCCTCTCTTGACTTTTCCCTCTCTTCTCTTTCTCCTCTGTCTTTCAAAGTTTTCCTTGTTTCCCGTCTATGGTCTCTGCTCTGCTTCTTTCCTTGTGCCTTCGTGTGTCCTATTGTCTTCTTTCGCCTCCTGTCTTCTCGTCTCGGCGCCCACCTTCCTGTCGTCTGGTCTGGTTTGGTCTCCTGCTTTATTTCGTTTGGAGTCTCCTCTCGTACACTCTATCCTCCCGTTCTCTCAGCACTTGCCTCCTCGTCTGTTCTCATCGGCTCTCTTGGCCACTCTTAGCCTCTCGTCTCGTCTCGTCTCGTTTCATTTCCTCACGTCACGTCTCATCTCGTCTCCTTTCCTCTCGTCTCGTCTCCTTTCCTCTCGTCTCTCGTCTTCATTATGCTTGTAGAATTTAGTCTCCTCTTCTCTAGTCTCTTCTCCTTTTGTCTCGTAAGTCTGTTCTCTTCTATGCTCTCCTCACTTCACCTCGCCTCTTCTCTTGTCTCCTCTTGTGTCATCTTGTTTTCATTTCACTATGTTGCGCTGTTCTGTGCTGTGCTGTGCTGTGCTGTGTTATCCTCCCTTTTCTCTTTCTCCGCTGCTCTGCTCTGCTCTGCTCTCCTTCTCCACTGCGCTGCTCTGCACTGCTCTTCCTCTCCTCTCCTCTCCTCTCCTCCCTCTCCTCTCTCTCCTTCTCGATTCTTCTTCCCTTCTCTCCCTCAATCCCGTTGTTTTACTCTCCTCTCCTCTCCTCTCCTCTCCTCTCCTCTCCTCTCCTCTCCTCTCCTCTCCTCTCCTCTCCTCTCCTCTCCTCTCCTCTCCTCTCCTCTCCTCGCTCTCCTCTGTCGCACAGGCGTGTACGAGACAAAAACTCTTGGCGACATTAGGCACTATAGTATCATCAAACATCAGCCAAATCTCGAAGCGGCTATTCCTTTGAGAGCCTGCAATTCTGGACACAGGCTTGTGGAGGGGGAATCGTGGATCCGTCGGGAAGTTAAGCGCAGGGGCTTCTGGAA
>NW_005434547.1:148940-151522 GCF_000315625.1 Guillardia theta CCMP2712
CCTCCTCTCCTCGCTCTCCTCTCTCTCCTCTCCTCTCCTCTCCTCTCCTCTCCTCGCTCTCCTCTCCTCTCCTCTCCTCTCCTCTCCTCTCCTCTCCTCTCTCTTCTCCTTGCCTTGGCTCTGCTCCGACTTTGCTCCGCTATCTCCGTTGAGGGGTAAAACTATTTTTAATTTTTTTAAAAAAGCTAAATCTATTTTAGCAGCCTCAACCATGCGGCTTGCCGTAGCTTGTGTTGATGGCTTCAGTCGTTCAGCAGGAGGGAGGCAGGGAAGGAGGGAGCGAGGGAGAGAATTGCGACAGAAAGGGCATATGCACAACATGAGCAATCAGATCTAGGCTAGGAGATCGTCAGCAGCAAGTGATGGCTCCAGAACCAGGCGTCTTCTCCCAATCTCGCGCATGCTACGTTGTTGGGCTCTCCCTTTCCATAGCCAGCATGCGCCTATGCTCTGACCTGTGCTGAATCAGGATCGATTATCACAAGCTTGACCCAATCATTCTGGTATCTTCATGTTTCCTGAAGGCATACCGGGTTCGTTCCCTTGTGATATCTCATTTACACTTACCCTCTCCCCCGCCAGGTGATGCTGTCGAGCTTCTGGCAGGGAGGTGAAACGCCTTCCTATCTCTGTCTCCTCCTTTTGACATTATCTGGTGGAAGATTTTACTGGATGCGAACCCGCTTCAAACCAAAGTATGGCAGCGATGATGTTCTGCCGTGGGTTTGACGACCTTTTACCAAACAGCGACACAACCGCAGTGAAATTTTTCAACGTGGACGAGCGATTTGTATATGAGAGCTTCTTTCATGACTTCGGACCGATCAACATGTGATTGGATCTGATCCTGTGATGTTGAGGGCTGATAGTGATGTATGGTTCTGTTCAATGTGCAGCTCGCAGCTTTACAGATACTGTCAATTGATCCGCACGAAACTATCTTCACTCGAGGGAGGAAAAAACTGCGTGAGATGAAAGATTTTGGGGAATTTTCCCGTAGTTGATGTTTGCGATTGTATCAGATCGTTCATTGCACTTCGATCGACCCGAAGTGAGATGGAAATTCCTGAGTTGTCAACAGCCACCTGACGTTTGTGATGTGCAAATAGAGTTTGCACAAATGCTGCATGGCTAGCAGGTCTGTCTTCCATTGGCTGTGGATGGTTGGTGTTTGATCTATGGGTTCTACAGGAGGATACCTCATATGTTATGAAGGTTTCACCCCGGAGCAAGCGCACTCTTTGTTCTTGTACCTCTCTCCTCCTTCCTCCGCTGGTTTGCATCTGACGTTTTTTGTGTGCTGAAGCAAAGTGAGCAACAGTTTTATCCCGTTTCGAGATGCTTCTCAGGTATTGGAGAGGTGAGAATATTTGTTCTTTCTCAGACGTGTTGTATCTTGCAGACAGTGAGCAACTTTGGTGTCTCGTTGCTAGATTGCTTCAAAGCCATTCACCTGGCTAGGAAGGTATGAAGGTAGAACGAAAACAGGGTGACGTTGACTTGCTGTCTAGGAATTATTCTTTGACTTTTCCAATTTCGATCCTGAAGAGTATGAGTTCTTTGAGAAGGTGAGATCTACGTTTCATTCTTTTTGTTCGTTCTTGCTAAGAATGTTGAGCTCGGTCAAGGGTGCTTTGTTTTTGTTTGGGATCCGTTTGGTTCTTTGAGACTTCTGTGTTTTACCAGGTTGAGAATGGAGATTTCAACGTCATCACTCCAAAGTTTATCGCATTCAGGTGATAATGATGTAGAGAGTCTGATCTGAACATCTCTTGCAGCAACCCAACTGCTGTTCGGACCGAGATCTGTCCGGGGGTTTTCTCCAAGGTGAGCGGAAAACAGCGATAACAGAGGAGGAGTCATTTTCGTCTCGTGGTGGTGATAACGATTGAAGTGGTGCTGGTAGTGGTGATGATTCTTACTGATACCTTGGTTTGCAGACATGTTCCGATTATTTTGATCTTTGGCGAGAAAGAAATGTGACAGCGGGTATTTTACCTCATCTCAACTTTGCTTCTTACTCAATCCTCTCTGTATTCAAATATCTTATTCTCCCTTACTCCCTTTCACAAAGTTGTCCGTCTCAACAACAAGACATACGATAGAAAGGTTTGAATGCACGCATTGAATCTCCTTCACTTGTTCTTCTCATATCGTCACAGGATTTCCTTGAAGCTGGTTTCCACCATTATGATCTCTTCTTTGCCGATGGATTTCCTCCTCCCTCCGACATCGTTTACAAGTCTGTCTCATCTCCTCGCTGATCTCTATCCTACTCACTTCACCTCCTCCTCTTCCTACCCTTTTCTCCTCTCCACTCTTTGCTTCCTCTCCCTCTCTCGCTCCTCCTCTTGTTCTGAAACTTTTGGCCCTTCAGGTTTCTGGAGATTTGTGAGAACGAGAAAGGAGCCATCGCAGTTCACTGCAAAGCCGGTCCCTCCCCTTCCCTCCCCTTCCCTCCCCTTCCCTCTCCCCTCCTCTCTCTCTCCTCTCCTCCTCCTCCTCCTCCTCCTCCTCCTCCTCCTCCTCCTCCTCCTCCTCCTCCTCCTCCTCCTCCTCCTCCTCCTCCTCCTCCTCCTCCT
>NW_005434547.1:151943-155238 GCF_000315625.1 Guillardia theta CCMP2712
TACTTTGTTTCACTGATTCATCTCTTTTCAGCGTAATCGGCCCGCAGCAACACTTCCTGCGCGAGTGGGAGCAGACGATGTGGAAGGCAGGAGCAGCCAAGGTGAGCCAAGGAGAGGAAGGGAGGGAAAGGGAGGGAGGGAGGGACAGGGAGGGAGGGAGGGAGAGGAAGGGAGGTAAACTGAGAGGTCAGGATAGAAGGGCAGGGGATGAACCAGAAAGGTCATAGGAGGGGAGGAAGAGGCGGTAGAAGGAAGAGGAGGAAACAAGAAAAGGTGGATGGAGGGAGGAGAACCTGACATGAAACAGAAGGACTGCCAGAGTCCGCTGCAGGAAGCGATGCTCGACGGGATTCATGTCCTATCGATTGCTTGAGGATAGGGACGAGGACGAGGACGAGGACGAGGACGAGAAGGAGGGGGAGAAGGCTATGACGAGGAAAAGTGCGATTGTACAGAGATGATGTTTTGGGTTGAGGATGGTTGGTTTTGTTTTGTTTGTATAAAGATGGAAGAAGACACGCAGGTGATCAGAGATCGTTTGCCTCCCGACGGTCTGACAGGCCCTGAGGAAGCAAAAGGGGAAGAGAAGAAAAGGAAAAGAGGAGAGGGAGGGAGGAGGGATAGAAGGAGGGGAGGGGAGAAGTGGAGGACAAGGAGACGAAGAGAGCAAGGAAGAATCAGATTAGATCCTTGAGATGATGACAAATCAGCATGTTACCTTGCGATACAACTCAATGTGCTCCAAGATGTCTTTCTTCTTCAAGATTCCAACCTGCAATGATGCAAATTCATCAAGATCGTCAACCTCAACAACAAACAACAGCAAACGACGACGACAATGACAAAAATTTCATCATATCATTTCATCTTCATCATTCCCATTGTCACTCATCATCATCATCATCATCATCATCATCTCCATCTCCATCATCATAGAATAGAACTCACAAGTTGTCCATTGTGTGTTACGAGTAGATAGCGCAGCCCAAGAGCTCTAAACATTTCTGGCACAGACTTCAGTTGAACAAGAGAAGGTAAGATAGAAGAGGAGGAGAAAAAGGTGACATGGTAGGTGACGGATGGCTTGGACGTAGAAGAGGCGGAAAAGGGAAGAGGAGGAAGTGGAGGAGGAAGTGAAGGAGGGGGAGCAGGAGAAGGAGGAGGAGGAGGAGGAGGAGGAGGAGGAGAAGGAGAAGGAGGAGGAGGAGGAGGAGGAGGAGGAGGAGGTGAAGGAGGAGAAGGAGGAGAAGGAGGAGAAGGAGGAGATCGCATGTTACCGATGACGCGATCAAGAGGAGTAGTCTCGACGATCTGAAGTTCAGTCAAGAGATGATAGCGGGAAATGACGAGACAAGCAGTAAGAGTGGGGAAATGGAGGGGAGGAGAGATCTGGGAGCAAGAAGAGGGTAGGAGAGGTAAAGCAAGAGCGGTAGGAGGATGAAGGAGGGGAGGGACGAAGTGATGGGAATGGAAGGCGCAGGAGCAGGAGCAGGAGCAGGAGCAGGAGCAGGAGCAGGAGCAGGAGGAAGGGACCTGAATGGGTGACTGGTCAAGCCAAGGGCTGAGATCGACGTAGGGATCATCACAATCGACCTGAAGGAAAAGTGAAAAGGCAACAAATCATCATCATCATCATCATCATCATCATCATCATCATCATCATCATCATCATCATCATCATCATCATCATCATCATCATCATCATCATCATCATGATTATCATCATCTATGCTGTAATCATCCATATCATCATCGCCCATATCATGATCATGATTATCATCATCATCATCACTGTCGTCATCATTGTTTGCTGTTCACCTTGGAACTGAAGAAACATTTGGTTTTCCCGGTTAGCCGCGGATGGTTTCGACATTTTCTCATGACTTGAGTGAGAGAATCTCTTGAAATAAAACCGACGACCTGCAGGGTAGATGAGAAAATTCAATTCACGATGAAGGTTGAATCACACTGAAGCTCAGACATGAAACATGAAACATTCTCAACAAGAAAGTCGAAACTGTCATGGAGAGATAGACATCAATTCTCTTTACTCACCAGCATCTCCGAAGGAGATGTCACCACAGGAAATCCCTGATAGGAAGGCTCAGCAAAGAAGAAAATGGTAGTGGCAGCAATAAGATGAAGATGACAATGATGACAATGATGATGATGGAGATGACGACGACGACGATTCTACTGCACTTACTTGATACGAGGTTGTTTCTAGAAGGCCTTCGATGCTTTCAACTGTGTTCCCTGAAACAAGTCGTCAAAATCATTCTCAGCATCACAATCAATCTTTGTCAGGGAAAGGCAGCCCTAGAAATTGCATGTTGCTTGTTGCATTGTTTTGTGTTGCATTGTGTTGCATTGTGTTGCATTGTGTTGCATTGTGTTGTGTTGTGTTGTGTTGTGTTGTGTTGTGTTGCGTTATGCTGTGTTGTGTTGTGGTGTGTTGTTTTATTCTTACCATTGATGCTCAAAACAAACAACTCCCGACAACTCATCACATCGCTAGCCCGTTCGCTAGTAAGCAAAAAAAGGTAAGGGAAAGTGAAACGAAAGAGAAAGGATGAAAGAGAAAGGAAAAACGAAAAAGGAACAACAAGAGGAAAGATGAAAGGGGAGAAGATGGTGGGGGAGGAAGAAAGAAGGAGGGAGGAGGGAGGAGGGAGGAGGAGGAGGAACGAGGAACGAGGAAGAAGAAAGGAGGAAGAGAAGAGTGAAGGTGGAGATAGAGATCACTTGAAAGCGTATTCTCTCTTGTTGTCAAGGTGCGGATAACCCTTCAGGTGTATGAGCTCGATGTAGATACTTGGAATTGAGTTAGAAAAAGATGAGGAAGGAAAATGAAAACGAGCATCACGATTGCTGTGCATCATCATCGTCATCATCGTCGTCATCATCATCATCATCATCATCATCATCATCATCATCATCATCATCATCATTGTCAACATCATTGTCAACATAATTTCCATCTTCATCATAATCTCTATCATGGCTTATCTGACCTCGACTTGCCGAACGCATCCGCCACCCACTTGCTCAGAAGAACTCCAACCATGACAGGCAGCACATACTCGTACCCTCCCGTAACCTCGAACATCACGACGACAAGACAAACCTGCTGGTCGTTAGCCTCCTCTTCTTCCTCTTCCTCCTTCCCTCCTCCACTCTCCTCTTTCTCCTCCCCTCCGTCCATCCGTCCCTCCGTCCCTCCGTCCCTCCGTCCCTCCGTCCCTCCGTCCCCTCCGTCCCTCCCTCCCTCCCTCCCCTCCCTCCCTCCCTCCCT
>NW_005434547.1:156570-192882 GCF_000315625.1 Guillardia theta CCMP2712
AGCAGGGGCAGGGGCAGGGGCAGGGGCAGGGGCAGGAGCAGGGGCAGGGGCAGGAGCAGGAGCAGGAGCAGGAGCAGGAGCAGGAGCAGGAGCAGGAGCAGGAGCAGGAGCAGGAGCAGGAGCAGGTTCCCTCCTGCCTCGCATGCTCCAGCACGACTTACCAGACCTCCGATGACGCCGATGAAGGCGAAGGGGATGAGCTCGAAGAGCCTCCACTTGTGATGGTAGGTGATCTCGAAGAGAACCTGTGAGGAGCTCAGCAGAGGCTGAGGAGGAGCTGAGGAGGAGCTGAGGAGGAGCTGAGAAGGAGCGGAGAAGGAGCCGAGGTCCCATGCACTCTCCTCCCTCACCATCTTTCCTGACGGCTGAGGGTTGAGGCGCTGGAGGGACATGGCGGCGACGGTGGCGCAGAAGAGGGCGCGCCACATGGTTTTGGGGGAAAGTAGAGAGATACCTGTAGAAGATCAGGGAGGAGAGCAGGGAGTGAAAGGAGGAGGGATATAAGGGAGGAGGGAGAAGGGATACAAGGGAGGAAGAGAGGAAATAGGGAGGGAGGGAGGAGGAAGGGAGGGAGGAGGGAGAGAGGAGGGAGGAGGGAGGAGGGAGGAAGGGAGGGAGGGAAAGAGGGGAAGGAAGGAGGAGGGGTAGGGAGGAGAGCAGAGCAGATGTGATGAGACGAGAAGGAGGAAGGAGGAAGAGGAGGAGAGAGGGGGAAGGGAGGGCAGGAAAAACAAATGTCACCTCCTCAAAGGAGAAGAGGACTCCTCCAACAGGAGCACCAAAGGCGACGGCGATGCCGGCAGCAGCAGAGGCAGACAGCAGCTCTCTCTTCCTGGCAAGACGGAAGTCAGGGGGGTTGAGGAGAAGACATGACAGGAGAAGAGCAGAAGTTGAAGGAGAAAATTCATGAGAAGACAATGAGGAAGAAGGATGGTGAAGGAGGAAAATTCTTGAGGAGTGAGGGGGAACAGGACAGCAGCAAGAGAGGGAGGAAGATATGGGAATCATTTCTCCGTGCTCTTTCCATTGTCGAGCCGTTTCAGGGAAAATTGAAGAGACAGGGAATTTGTGAAGTTCACAGAACATCATCACAAGTGACAAGAACAGCAAACAAGCAGAAAGCAAGCACTAAAGAAAGAAAGATAGAAACAAACAAACAAACAAACAAACAAACAAACAAACAATCAAACAAACAAACAAACCTGACTTCGTTGGTCGCAAACTTTGAAAAGAAACGAGACATGACATTGGCAACACAGCAGGAGACATGAATGAAAGGTCCTTCCTTGCCGATGCTCAGCCCTGACCCCACAGCCAGCACAAGCCCCACACACTTGATGAGGAGAGTCCAGCCTGCGAGGATGGTGAGAAAGAGAGAGGAGGAAGGAAGGGAAGGAGAGAGCGAGAGAGCAAGTCGAAGAGGGGAGGGCAGATTCAGGGAAGGAGGGGAGGGGAAGAGAGCAGATGAGGAAAAGAGTGAGACAGCCAGGGGAAGGGGAGTAGGAGAGGAGGAGGAAGCGATGATGGAGAGAAGGAGAACGGGGGAGGAGGAGAGGAGGGGGAAGAGGAGAGGGGGGGAGGAGGAGAGGAAGAGAGGAGGAAAGGAGGAGAGGAGGAGGAGAGGAAGAGGAGAGAAGGAGGAGAGGAGCAGGAGAGAAGAAGGGTTTGCAGACCTCCCAGGAACTTCTTGATCACGAAACCGGATAAGATAACTTTGATCTCTCCGATGCCGGAGGCGACCGCATAAGGTGCGAACACCTGAACAGCGATCACTGCTGCTTACTCGCCCCCTTTCTCTGCATTCACTTTCCTCCCCTTCCTCCTCCCCTTCCTTCTCCTGCTCCTACTTCTTCGCACATACTCCATCCCTCTTTTCCTCCACCCTCTTCTCCCTCTCTACTTCCCCGCTGTCGCATCCCCATCCCCTCCTCTTTCCCTTCTCTTTCCAACTCCTCCTCTCCTCACTCTCCCCTCTCCGCATCTTCTCCTCACCTTACACAACCATGCCGCATATCCTGCCTGCAGCACGGCGATGGAGATGTAGATCACGTAGGAGACGACCTGCTCCGAGCTCGCGTGCGACGCCCCCAGTAGCTGAGCCCAGGACTTCCAGTTGGAGCAGGATAACATATCGGCGCTGTCCTTGCAGCACATCTGACGCGTTATCCAGAACCCTCGCCCGTAGCACATCCCAAACTTGATGTCGTTGGCCCAGTCCGACCCGGTCCCGACCATGGCGGCCAGAGCGCCGCACGTGAACCCGACAGCCGTGAGCGCCAACCAGCTCTGCATGGCATCGTAGATGTTGAGAAGGACGCGGAAGATCGCGCTCCTCCTGCCTCCTCTCAGCCCCTGAATCCTCCTCTCCCTATCCTTCTCCGCGTAGTAAGTCCAGTCAATGGTCATAAAGTCCTTGACCTCGGGCATGGAGTCAAGCTTTGCGTCCTCTACATGCAGCCCGCTGGCAATGTCGAAGCTCTCCGACGCGATCCCTCGGCCCAGCCCCTTCCTCGAAGGCTGACTCGCCTCCTCGCCTTCCGGGCTCTGAGGAGGAGAAGGATCAGAGGTCATCAAGAAGCAGAAGGCAGTCAGAAGACTGAAGCAAGGAGGAGAAACACAAGGGGCCAAGGGAGAGAGAGACAGATCATTCGGCAGCCAGAGAGCAGACAATGAGATAGAGGGGAGCAAGAGGGGAGGGAGGAGGCAGCGGAGGGAGCAGAGGGAGGAAAGAAGGCTATCTTGTTCCATCGCCATGGATTTCTCTTACCTGCGCAGCTCTCGAGGGAATGTCGAGCGGGTCATCGTCACTGAAGATCGAGTGCGAGGTTGGAATGTCCTGATCCGGCGGCAGCCCGAGCAGGGAACGGCTGCCCTGCTTCGACGACATGGCCACCGGTCACCAGCTCACGTACCACGAGCCTGGAGGAGGAGATCAGCGAAATGGACGTGCCTCTCAGTTTTAGTATCGCAATGCCCACAGCAACATCCTAGCATGCTCCCTCCAGGGGCTCGATCCCACTCTGCTCATGCTGGATATCTTGACAATCTGGCATGCCGCGCACGGCTGACCACCTCAGGCATGTTCTCAAGCGCCTCCCCTCAGCTACTGGTTCCCATGTCTTCGCTACTCTGATCCTTTTCCCATCCATTCACACACCTGTACCTCTCTTCTCTTTCATCAAGCTCTATTCCCCCACGTACCAATGCTATTCACGCATCTGTGCTCACATCACCAACGTTGCCTCCTCCTCGTCCTCGTCCTCGTCCTCGTCCTCGTCCTCGTCCTCGTCCTCGTCCTCGTCCTCGTCCTCCTCCTCCTTCCTCCTCCTCCTCCTCCTCCCTCCTCCTCTGCTCTTGGCTCGCCCTCCCCAAAAACGCGGCATGACTCACCAAAATCCCCTACCCCCTCCATTGACCCCACCCTTCACATTGTTCTACCTACCCTTTTGAGAAATAATCTAAGTGATTGATAACCCCTGCATTTCTCTGTTTGAACGTTGTTTATGTAGGGGTACATAATTGATAGTACCCCTACTTTCTGGACCTACCCATGCTCTTCAATCCATCAAAAATGTGGCGATGCAGAATCGGAGCATGGCAGGAGCAGGAGCAGGAGCATGAAGATGCGGAGGGAGGAGGGAGGAGGGAGGAGGGAGGAGGGAGGAGGGAGGAACTGATGGTGGTGAGGGAAGGAAGAAAAGAAGAGACAAGAGGATCAGGCATTTTGATGTTTACTTCGAGCAATACGCCTTGTGGTACTTGTAGTGACTCTGACAAGAAAGTAAACCCAAGGAGGTCAAGAAAGCACCAGCTACCTTTTGATGCTGCACATCACAATACCACACCCGCCTGCTCCAAACAAAAAAGCGAGAGATCACAACAACAACCTCGACGAGAACAACTCCTTACCTGCACTGAGAGCAACGTAGCAATTGAGCGCATGAAAAGGAAGCAGGGCCCTGCAGTCTACGTCATGCCAGAGAGCAGCGGCTTACACGACACGCACATCAACGAGAGAGCCACAGTACGCGCAAGTCTTTGTGGCAACAAGTTCCCAGCTCCATTCTTCCTCGTTCCCCCTCCCCCTCTGCCTGGTAGCTTTGGGGTCGCACGCCACTCCGTTCAACGGATGTCCGATCACAGCAGCATGCTGAGCAAAGGTGTGAGCATTGTAGAGAGAGAGCGCCGTCAAGAAACGCCTTGATACCATCCTCACTACACGCTAGGACAACTCCTACACACTGTCTTGCTCCTCCTCATCATCGTCATCATCAACCCTCGCAATCATCATGGGCAGCGGCGGCAGTAGCAGCAGCAGCTCCACGGAAACCACCACCATCACCACCAGGAACGGCATCATCGTCATCAACCAGCACAAAATCTCTCCACCTCCTCTCAATCATCATCATCATCATCATCCCTCACCTTCACCACCACTCTCTGTACCTCAACCACCACTATCTCTACCTCAACCATCCTTGCTACTACCTCCCATCACCTGGATGCATGTGTAGTAGTCTCGAGGAGACATCGTCTGGCGCTGTTGCAAACTGGTGAGGGAATCTCCAGCAGAGGAGCAACTCTCTTCTCACCTGCACGCGATCGAACATTTGTAACGAAACAAACCCTCCCAGCACCTGACGGGAACCGCATCAGAGGCAAAAACAAAGACGCCTGCACCTGCTCACCAGCATCGGCCGATCTAGACAAATTTCAAGACCCTGGCAAGAGGATAAGAGACTGTCCAACCCAAAGGGCAGAACAAGGTGCAGTACAGCATCGTCAAAGCAAGGGAGAAGGAAGCACTACGATCGGGGCATACTCCCCGCTCACTCTCGCATCTAGACCGCACCTTCCGAGTCTGCGGAACACTCATCGTCTCTGTACAGGAGTGCGTCAAGCCGCTTTCCCCCGATTCCCCCGGCTCAAGGTCCATGGAAGTGGATTTCGCAGCCGGCGACTCGGGCCTCGGGCCTTGGTGTGAGTCCCCCGGGAAATATCCGAATCGAAATCTTATATGGTCGGGGCTAGATGCAGCAACGTCAACAGAGCAGCATAGTGGTGATTTTGGCTCAACCTGTAGACAGGCTTGCGCGACGGGCAGACAGTAGTGTCCTCGGGCTGCGAGACAGCAAGTCATGTCATCGATATGCATTCTCACACAAGAGGATCATTCAATCGGCCACCTGCCACCAGGCTTCGTAGGGCTGCACGAAAACGTCAGGGCACGAGCGGGAGGATTTCAAATAAACACCTGTACTTTCAGGGCTGTGACCAAACACGCGGTGGATTTCATCTTAAAGCTGATCCAATCTAGGCCTGACAGGAAGACGAATGAGAACAAAAGACATAACAGAAAACAAAAAAGTCAAAAATCGTGTAACTGACTTGAGGGTTCCATTGAAGCTTCCGAGCTCCAGTAGCACGCCCCCGTCCCGCCCGAACATTGGCATTTCTTGAAATGGACAGTTACGGACAGGTTCAACTCCACCGCGTAAAAGAACCTGTTGATCCCCTCTGACCCCCGTGGAGCAGGTAGACGGAGTCAGCACATTCTTTGCCGCCTCTTCATCCCTATTGCATCGCAGTCTCAAACACCCCCACACAAGTGCACTCGGGCCCACCGGTCTATGCTCGAGGCAGCTATCACTTTTGACAGCAGTTGGATCTCGCTGGATCTCGTCGGATCGCTCCCTTGCCATCTCAGCAGCATGACATCTCTGATGAGACGGAAGAAAGCCTTGTATGTCATGCCGTCCTTTCAAACCCTTCACTCCCATGCTAGTAGATTGAGAAGGACGCACCTGCCCCTCCCTGGAACGAAAATGGATATCTCCCCGGATGTCTACCAATCCCTGAATCCTCTCAGTCAGAACGTACACATCACCCCATCAGACACAAAGAAGAGGAAAAGTCCTCCGAACAATGACGGCGAGCTGGATGAAGGCTTACATGCAGGTTTGATTGCCAGATAGATTCGGATCGCAGCATCTGGCGGAAGTGCCGACATGTCATCTCGAGCAGCATGAGAGATTCGAAGTTGAAGTAGGACGAGATGGCTTCCCATGACTCCTCCTACACAGCATGTGTCAGCAGGGCGTCGTGTGAGGATGCATCGTCCTAGCCATATCCAGGCGGTCCACCTCAACTTGAACAGCATTGCATGCTTTCTCGGCACAACATCACAGTCAAAGATGCAAAAAGCAACTGAGAGCAAGTCCACAACAATCTTCCATCATCTCATGAATACGTCAATGGGAACCAAAGTGGTAATCGCGCAAAGACTATGAAGATGCATGTATTCAAGAATCCGTGCCCTCATACCACCCACCAATCCGCGAGCGTATGATGAGAAACCCATTCCTTATCAGCTCGATGGCAACAGGACGAGGAACATCACGAGCAATACGAGAAGATGAAATCTATGACGAAGAGGGCAACAGCAGCACACAGCAAGAGACAGTACATGGGCTCTGTGAACGAGGTTGTGCGAGTGGTGGGATGATGAAGACATTCATGCTGAGGAGGAGATGGAGCAAGATAAAAGGGATGGGTGATGATGGGTGAGGCGAGGGAGCAAAAGCAGAAGCAGGGAGATGGTTGTACATGCCCGAGGGATCAGAGGTCGCTCACCTGAAGGCACTGCATGACCCTCCAGGCCTCTGCCATGGCTGGCTCCCGCTCGGAATGCAACTTTTTGTGCTGTGAGTTATAATCTAAAAATAACTTATACTATTGGAATTTTAGTTTGGAATGTTATTGTGTAATATGAAACTTTTAGCATGACATTTTTCATTTTAGAAAATTAATGAAATATATATATATATACAATTACTCACCATTTCATCTGTACCATAATACCTCACTTCCCGTACAAAACCTCGAATCCACATCACCCGAAGCCCTTGGCCCCTCAGCCCCGCACATACCATTAGCCTCATACCGCCCGCCAAATGGGATCTCGTGCCTCAGCCCCCCACAGCCCTATTGAGGCCCCCCTCATCCCCCGCACCTCCCTGAAAGCCCGCGGCGCATGCTGCGCTCCTCTGCCTGTGTGGGCAGCCTGTCGACTGGCATGCGGAGGATGCAGGTAGGGGCTTACCCTACCATCTGCTCATCCTCCTTCTCCCCGCTTGCCTCCTTCCCCTCCTCCTCCCGTCCTCGCTCCTCTATGTCCTGTTCGTCGGCCATCCCTGTCGCAAGGTCCAGGTTTCCCCGATCCCGTGTTGCGGTAGTAGCGCAGCCATGCAGCCCCTCGTCGAGCTCCTCGTTTCCATCCTCCTTATTGCTTTCCTCCCGTTCCTCTCCCGAATTCAGTCGGTCAAGGCTCCCTCTAGCCTACAACACACCACTGCGACTGCACTTGGGCTGTTTGTCGGTACATGAAGTGGTAGGAGGAGGATTTCTGGCTGTTACTAGGTCGCTTTCCCTCCCTGTCCTTCTTCCTCCTGACGTCTCATCAGCCAAAACGTCGGGGGTAGCTTGAGGACAGGGCCCTCAAGATTTTTCAGCACAGGTGCTGCAGCGCTTTCATATGGCCATGTCTAATCTGTCTTTTCCTCTGTGTATAGACAATAGCAAGAAGGAGGAAGAAGGAGAGGGAACTACGGACATCATTAATCCTAACATTGCTGAGATATCTGCAAAGTACTTCCCACTGCATAACAGAGGTAGGAGCAGGACTCTGCTGTGGCTTTCAGTTGACTTGGAGCAGGGAACAACGCTTTCGATCTTATGTATCTTCTTGACTGTTGGGGTATTGGCTGGAGGTAAGCCGTCAATTGAATTCTCTGGCAATGTAGTTTGTCGTTGAAATCGTTTGCTCCTCCTTGCTCCCTTTTGCTCTGTACGCCACCGATGTGCAGTTGTGACCCTGATCTTTTTGTGACTGAACCAGTGTGTTTGTGATTGAGAAGAAGTTCTTTCATCAAAGCCTTGTGTTGTGGTAGCATGATTCAAGGAAAGGAAATGATTTCTTGCATTTAGGATCATACGACAGAACTGGATTGGAAAGGAACCTGAGTCCTATTGGATTGTTACAAGGTGCATGATTGATTACAGTGCTACGTGTATTCTGACTCAAACATGTGCAGGGTCAAGATGACGAATAGAAACAGAAGGATATGGGGTAAATTCATATGGAAAGGCCAAATGCAGAACGAAGGAAAGGTGAGACACGAGCGATGTTCTTGCCGTCCCCTGCCATGACTCGCGAGTGCAGGAGATGCAGATTATTGGTGCCCACAAGAGGCTGTGGCGTCTCAAGGAGGTCTGTACCCTCGCTGTGCCAGCGCCGCCGTCCAGCCCTGACACGATGCAACAGCCTGACCCATCAGCATCGTCGCTCAGGCCTACGGAGTAAGATCGCTGCGTCATCTCATACAGCGGTAACTGACTTACTCCTGCAGTGCGATCCCGCCGGAGACAGAAAGAGCCCTGATTGAGGTGATTCGACCGAGCTTCTTCGCCAAGAACTATGTGCCGCCCAGTGATGATGAGGAAAGAAAGACGAGACATGTTAAGGTGAAGAAGAGCCAGGACGACGACGATTAGGAGAAGCAGGGAGGGTAAAAAAATGGGATTTGCACGATATCATATCAGGCGCGTGCACGTCCGTTGATGAGACAAGACCAGCACCGAGTTTTCGCTGTGAATCTGCTAGGAATCTTGTTTGGACGTTTTCATTATTTGTTTTCTCCCCATGGACATTGGAATGAAGCAGAATAATACCTCGCACTGGAATTTCCCAATACTTACACATTTGAAGAGTTGTTGAGCGAGAGGTAGCAGATTACGAGATCGAGCAGCAAGAACTGACCTCCTCCTGCTTCTGCTGGTGATCTACATATGAGTACCTGCAAGACGTTGAGTGTCGAAGCATCGTGGAGACGTTCACTATGACTTACCACACTCCAACTGCATACAGAATGTCCATCCTTCCGAGGGCTGACAAGCTTCGTGATCACTTGCGGGAGCAGACAAGCGTCAACAGAAATATACCTCCCTCAACTTTTCCATCCTTCCCATCAGCCTTGTCCATTACTTGCTTCACCTGCTCAACGTCACCCAACCCCGACGCAAATTCTTTTACTTCACCTCTTGGTCGGACGGAGGGATCCCGTCGTTGAGGTCCGTTAGAAGCTTCTTGAAATCCTCGAACTCAAGCTTCCCGCTGCAGACAATCAGGCTGGCCAGCAACAGCATCCCCCAATGGCTACCTGTGGTCTGTGTCATACTTCTTGAACGCCTCGTCTATCTGATCTTTGTTCTGCAAGTATGCTCGCCATGATTCGATCGCGCTCTTCCCGCACGTCAGGTCTAAGGGCAATGCACCGCAGTGACGTCATCACCTTTACTTCTTGAAGATCCAGCGTCCCATCCTTGTCCCCTTGTCCCTCCCTATCGGCAACTTGGTAGATGTGCGTGATCTCCTCGTCGGGCGGACGCACCCCGTCGTTGACTTCCTTCTCAAACTCGTGAGCACCTGCAGCCAAGGCGAACATGGCACCTGCAGCAGATCCCCGAACTCCTTCTTGTCCAATTTCCCGTCCTTGCTCTTGTCATACTTGTTCATGAGCTGCAACAAAGACGTTTCTAACGGATCGATGTGGAAACTGCGCTGTTGGTACCTTCATTATCTTGTACTCCTCCTCCTGCCTTTTCCTCGCCGCTTCATGTCGCTTCTTCGTCGCTTGATTCATGGCATGTGCCGCTTTGAGAGCAAGTTAGATAGATCCAAACCAATCAAGATCAGAGCTTACAAGCTGCCGCCGCTGCCATGTTGCCTCGTCCCCCTGCTTATTCCTTCCCTTGTTCTCGAAAGTTCTTGAAAGACTAACGAGACCAAGATAGATCAGGCTGAATGGAACTCATCGAAATCAAGTGATCATGTAGGAACGCATGATGATACAAAGCGAAACAGCTGCTCTTTGCTGAGGCTCAAAGACCCTTCTGCGCATGACTGAAAGAAAAGTCCCATGCAGGGTCGCGCGGAACTCAACATGCGAGCATGCCTCTCCTCCTCATATCAATTGATAACCCTGTCGACCTGGCTCTACAGAGCTGTGTACCATCTCACAGAGTCATCCTTCGTCGTTAGTGTGTCCCTCCTGTAGACTGCCATCTTTCTTCGAAAATTCTTTGAGACTGTCTGTTGCTTTTCTATATTTATCTACACTTCTGCCACAAAATATTCTCATCCTGTAACAGAAATGTTGATTCTGTTTCTCTTGTTCGAATACTCTCCTCGTTGTATACACTACTTGCATGCTTTCCGCGTCTCCTAGTTCTCTCGTTTCCTTCTGCGAGTTTTTTCTATCCCTTAGTACATCCACAACTATAATCCCTACAGCCGCACGTTGTGTCAGCATCAGTAAATGTACCTTGTACATAACCATGTCTCGTCTTTGGCCACTCTGGATGGATGCTACTCTTCATACCCCTTCGCCATGGTCGTCGGTTGGTCATTCTACACAGTTGTCTTCCCTTGCGATTTTCTGGGTCCTCTACGTCTTCGTCTCGCTGGTGTATCTCTTCTCCCATGGCTCTGCGTCCTTCCACTATCTTTTCTCCTCTCGCTCGCTCTGTCGATCCTCCCATCTATCAGTTGCTCATAGTTACATCACCCTATCCTACCATCACTGTGCATTCCAAGGACAACCTCTGACCACCCTACCCACTCCATTTCCATGAAAATGTTCACTACCCTTTCATGGTTTCATCCCCTGGTACTATTTGTACTGGAACTGATGTACCCCCTACCCCCTACAAAGACATCCCTACACATCTGGAAGGCGACATTCCGAAAGTGACCACCACCCCTACAGTACACAACTAGCAACCCCCTGTTCATGAATGACCCACCCCTTCGTAAGAAAACGACCCCCTCCACCCACCATTTCCCAGTTGACAACAACATACCAGAGTACTACCCCACCCACGTGATATCTTGTCTTTTCCGCATCTAAGCACGGGTCATGAAAAGTTCAAATCCATGCGCCCATACAAGACTTTTGGGTACCCCCACCCACCCCTTCATTCATGATTATATCAAATGACGGGTTCATTTTTTAGACTCGCACAGGCCTGAACGTGACCCCGGCCGTGACCCGGGCCGCCGCCGACTCCGAGGCTCCGGGGGTCCGGCAGTCCGGCGAGCCTTCACTGATACTATAGTCATACTCACTGCTGCCGCACTGTGACAGCTGTGACCGTGCGGACCGTACGGCTAGTACCGTAGCGCCTCCTCGACTCTCCTGATTGTCCTCGTACTGAGTTTTAACTTAACTTTGAGTACAAGGTCCTTACCGGGCCGTAGCGTACTGTCACTGAGTCCTTCTCTCCCCCGGCTCGGAGGCTCCCATCCCCTCCCCTCTCCCAGGCTTCCTCCCTCCTCCGAGCCCTCTCAACCCCAGCCGCTGGTTCCGAGGCTGTGAGGCGGCCGCCCCGGGCCCGGGCCGCGGGCCCCGCCGGGCCGGGGCACTGCAGGCAAGTTCGGCGCCGGAGGGCTGCGGACTCCTGGCCCCCGGCCCGCCGCCGGTCAAACCGTTGTGGTGGCAAGGACTCCGAATCTTCGAAAGAAGGACGGGTACTGATTGTATATTTGGGGTGTTCGAGAAGGGGGGGGTGGTAGAAACGGATCTGGTGAACGTTCAGCGCAGTACTTCGAGGGGGTAGTCATTATTTACTGACCGCTCAAGGGGGGTACCTCCCCTTTACAAAGCACTCATGGGGTAGGGTGGAATAGTTCTAGTTATTTCCTAGGACACATCCTAGACCAGCGTCATAGAACCCCAGAACGCTTGGAAGGTTCACCCTACCTATATCCTACGTACCACCCCCGTGTACCACTACCCGTGAGCCTCCTGGGGGTCCTGTTGTGTATGTGTAGCAATTAGTCAAAAGACCCGTGGTCTAGAATGAAACTTACAACCCTACCCCCATACAAACTCCATCCTACCCCTTGGTTTGCCGCTCAGCTCTCTTCACCCCCTTTCCAGAAATCCAAAGAGTACACTACCCGTGGTGTTAGATACCCACCTACCCATCTGACTGGCATTGTGGCCATTTGGAGAATTGAATTCAACAGCTCTGAAATATTTCATCATTCATGTATTTTTATTTTGCACTTGAAGCCTACCAAATATTTAAATTTCATCACTATTTTTCGAGGCCTCCCAATTTCCAGAATATCTTTGGAACCCTCACCACCACAATTGGAGCAGATCGGAATCTTCTATCTGAGATTTCCAGGTGGGGTCATCACCCCCACCCCCTTCATGCCACCCAAGCTTTCATCTCCTCATGAGCGCCATGTTAGAGGGACGGGAACAGAATGCATGCCGACACAAGTAGTGGCAGAGAAGGATGCGTTTGCTGAGGAGAAACAGGGAAGGCATGAGGATATGAGCATATCTTTCCTTCCCCTCTCATGCTCTCTGATGCCAGCTTGATGGACTGGTCTCATGATGTGTGTTTTCGAGTGATTTTCGACTCAAAATTGACTGTCTGGTTCTTGCATTCATGCACTGCTTGCCACACGTGACCTGAAATAGCACGTTGATCTCCTACAGCAAAAATTCATTGCGGCAGGATATGTAGCTGATCGTCTTGCTCCGGCTGTAGCTCTCCATGGTTGATCCCCTTGCAAGTCTTCATGTAGACTGCAAATGATATTTTTCTATGTTTTGTGCTTCTGCCTCTGATTCGATGCACAACCTGTGCTATCGTCTAGAGGCACTGCACTTGTATGGAACCTTGAGGTCTTTCTGTTTCTGTTCCAATTATTGAATCGCGCCTGTTGCGAGCCTGTCGTGGTATCTTGCCGTGAAATGCATGTTTGTTGCCTGTCCTTGCAGTCAAAGACACGCTCAGCTGCATTTTTCAATTAGTTTCGTGCAGAAGATGAGAAAGATCGACGTTCCAGATCAGTTAGCTACGGTTCTCACCAAATTCTTGTGTACCGCACACTGAGCATTCCTTGGCAATTGCCAGTGCGTTTTCTGTGGATAGAGGATTGCTGAATCGTCTTGACTCGCATTTCTAGGAAATTCAACTTCATCTGTGCTAAAGAATTGACAAGGGGCATCATATATGACGATGGCAGCGGTTTCTCAGTCCAGTACAAACCCTGAGGACACGAGCGAGGGCAACGCAAACGTGAGCAGTGCATGCCATGGCTCCTTGCGATGCAGCGCGTGTTTGATAGCTGTGCTTACTGTCTTTATCCCTCATGCTATTTCCGACGGTCTAAGGAGATTCACAGGCTCGCCCTCTGGCCGAGAAGTCGTCATATTACTATGCCCACAATCAGGTGGAGTAAAGGAGACCAGGACGTGGGATGAAACTAATGGAGAGCTCAGGTCCGGTCAGACTCCCCAAAGACTTTGGTGGGCGCCACGGAGATCTACAATCATAAGGCACTGGATGCAGAACAGGTTCAAAAGACGCCATCAACACTAAGGAAACACCTGATGCGAGTTTGCTTCAGGTAGCAGAACTGGAAAGGCAGGCTAGTCAAACGCTAGAGTCGGGTAAGGGCACGACCCTCTCGCTGCTCTTCCTCTCCGGTGACTCGGAGCTTGCAGGGCACAGCTCATGGAACAAGGGAGGGACATGGGAGGAGAAGGATTACACCAAGTGGGCAGAGCAGAGACTGAAGGAGCTTCTTCCAAAGATTGCATCCCCCAAGGGCCTCGTAACCTTCAAGGAGGTCGATTGGAATTTATGTCTGTCTTCCCTCGTCCGTCCTCACATTGAGAGTGCAGGTGTCGAGTATAGACGATTGCCATGCAGCCAACGTTTTCTCCCGTGGGAAGAAAAAGTCGGTCATCGAGATCGAAAAGATCAAGTTGGGCTGGAAGGTGGAAGGGGGGGAGGCCAAAGGGAAGTTGGAGATTACAGAGGTCAGAGCGGTACAGTAACTGGCTGCGGCTCTTGCTTACGGTGTGGCAGGTGTCATCAAGCGCTCTGAGCGAGCTGCACCTATCTGTGAAAGTGGACAAGGCAGGAAACAATCAAGCCGAGATTGATGCTGATCTCAAGGTCATTTCATTGCATCTCTCCTCCCTCATCCAGTGCAGTGTTCCATTGCCTTGTATCGTCATTTTGCAAGCAAAGCTTGTTTTTGTACTCCTACACCTCCTGTTTGTTACAGTTTCTTGTCCTGCCTCCTGCTCCATCTGACTTTCTCATCAGGCTTGCAAACCCGCCATTCTCGACGTCATCAATGCGATTGTCGAGGAGCTGGCCTCGAAGTAGCTCCGAAACTCGAAGGAGTACAACTATCTGGTGCTCTGCTGGTATTGTTCAAGAGCCATCCCGGTTATGTTCGGCTGGCGCGAAGCCCGGACTTGCTGCTTCCTCGAGTTTAGTTTTGAATATGGGAGTTGCCTGATCACTGAATGAAACAAGATTTGAAGATGGGAGGTGCCATCGAGACTTGAAGCCCTTGGACGCTACGATAGTAGAAACAAGCTCGAACGACTTCAGATTAACCTCTTGATCTCCTCGTGCACTGACCGCTCGTACTGAGGGCACCACTTTCTCTGGAATCAGCGTCAGCAAGAGGGGTTGGCAGCTAATGATAGCACCCGCACTCCCACTGACATCTTCTTGCACCATTCCTTCCAGAGATGTCCGTTCTCCTGCGGCCCATCATCCTCATGCCAGGGACTCTCTCACCTCGTCACAACACCTTCTCCTCGGCATGGATCCACTCTTTCTTGGGCTTCATGTGCTCTCTGCTCGCCTTGTGGTGTGCATAGTACTGGACATACGTCATGATCGATTGCTGAGACAACAGCATAACGGCAGGCACCGGTTGCAAGGCAGGACGGAGGTGATTCATGGATTGAAGTGAGGGACCTAGTATGCTGTCAAGACTGTGTCACTCACAGCAGGCTTCTCTCCGCACCTGCTTCATGCCCCCGCATCCTGTCCATTCCTGGATGTGTCAAGCTGTATGCTGTTGTCCCAGGCTCGGAGGTAGCTTTAGGCACACCAAGTTGTTGAAGTTTCAGCTCCTATCACCTTAATTGGAACGTATCCTGACGCGAGCTGTACATACATAACATACTGCCCATGTCGTGAGCATCACAACAATTCTCTGCGTCGCGCACACTCACCCCCGAGCCCACGCACACGATAACCAGCACAAGGCAAAGGCACATCATGCGGGGAAGAATCGATCGAACAGAACTGAAGAGCAAAGGGTGAGGAGTGTTGGGAGCAATTGAACTAGTTCACGTCCGAAGAGCCGGCTTCTTGTACAGAGGGTGGTCCACCAATTTGACCCCTCCAGCTCGCTCATACGCTTCTTTACTGCGAGCACAAGCACGTGAACATGAAGCTGAGCAGGCGCAATCATGTCACCTCTCCTTGGAATCCAACGCTCCATAATCACTTTTCTTCTTCTCCATCCTGCCACGAAGTTGCTGATCGCGCTGCTCCTGAAGTCAGAATCAGGTACTTTCCTCGTCATACTGTGATACGGACTACTCATTTTGATATTCTCTATGGAGTATTCCGTCGTACCTCCAATCACATCTCGCCCCAGCCTACTTCGACCTTACATGCACTTTCCATCAACCCTCTAGCGGATATCATCCATCTCTCGTAGCATTTCACTTCCTAGCTCCTCCTCCTCCTCCTCCTCCTCCTCCTCCTCCTCCTCCTCCTCCTCCTCCTCCTCCTCCTCCTCCTCCTCCTCCTCCTCCTCCTCCTCCTCCTCCTACATCACCACAATCATCTCCCCTTCCTCCTCCTTCCATCTTCTCTCTCACCTACTTCGGTTGGACCGTAGCACAACCCATGCAGCGCTGCATTCTGTGCCAAGAGCCTGACGGAGAGCCACGGGAGAGCCAGCGATCCTGGCGATTACTCAAGGCCGGGCCGGCCCGGGGCGGGCCCGGGCCCCGGGCGGACCCGGCGGCCCTCCGACTCACCGTGCCGTCACAGTGTGACCGTACCGTGGCACGGGCCGGGCCGCAGTGGCCGCGCCGGGCACCGTGACCGCCGGGGCAGTGTACGGTCGCCTGGGCCGCGCCCGGGCCGGGCCGACTCGCCCGGGCCGGCCGGGCGCCGTGACGCGGCCGCGGGCCCCGGTACGCCGATCTCGGACGAGAGACGGGGCCGTCACGTTCCGGGCCCGGGGGCCGCCCCCCCCGGCCGCGGGCCGGCCCGGCCGCCCGGGCAGTCCGAACTGTGACTTCGGAACTTGCTCAAAGTCGGACTCCCGTCATCATGATGATGGCATGTCAGTGATCGGAAGTTGGCCCGTGGGGTGTGACTCACAGGCTGAGTCACGGTGCCCGACGTCGGACTCCGGGAGTCGCCAGTGGCCGGGCCGTCACGGTCACTCACGGTGGCACAGGCTCATCACTGAGTCCGCCGGGTGGCCTCATCGGCGCGCCGGGCGCCGGGGCGCGGCCCGCGGTGGCGGCGGCGCCGCCCGGGCCGGGCGGCGCTCAGTCCGATCATCATAGTAGGGCGCCGGTCAACTTGGCAAGCTGAGCCGCCCGGCCGCGCTTCCGTTAAGTTCCGATTGAAGTGCCAATCTTGAATCATATCACCGAGTCCGGCGTGAGACATATGTCATGATGATCAGTGCCCCCCGGGCCGCGCCCGCCGGACCCACTGCCACTGAGGCCCGGGGCCATACTATACCCGGTACACCGTCGTCGCCGTGCACCGTACTGTACTCGCCCGGTGCCTCCCGGAGTCCGGCGCCGAACTGACTCACCGGTGGCACAACGGGCCGCCCCCACGAGCGGTCCGACCTTGTGACCTTTTTCTGAGTAAAAAGCCCCCTTCCATGCCTGACGGGGGCCTCCAGCGGCTCGTCGATTTCCTATGTCCCGACTTAAGTCAATCTCGCTGAGCTTCGTCCACTGATGAGACACGTTTCCCTGAACTTCTCACCGTCTCCAAGAACTTATCAGGGTTCCGAAGTTCTACACAACTGAGATCGTACGAGATCTCAGTTTGAGATTGTAGGGAAATCGTTCGAGCTTGCGACCCTACTGCGAAACGATGCAGAAACCCTCTCCGCAGCAGCGAGTCTCATGAGACGACAGCTAGAAGAAGAAATCAGCTTGTGAGAAAGACATCACATAGATATCAGTAACACTTCTAGATCCAGCATGCAAATCATCATCGTCAACAATGCGCAGATGCTCGCAAACTCTTCAACAGCATCGGCAACAAGCACCAATACAAACATCCGCAGAAAAGCTCTCACCCCCGCACTCGCCGCCGACATCTTCTCACAGAGGTCCCTCAAGCCCGGCTATGCTACCGTCGAGAGCTCCTTCGTCGCAAGGAAGTACGGGGTCAGCTCCAAGACAGTCCGCGACATCTGGAGCCGCAGGACGTGGACCGAGGCAACTCGGCCGCTGTGGACGGCAGACGAGATAGAGTCTACAGGGACAGAGCCAGCGACACGCCTCGGCAGCATGGACGGGGGCTCGAGCGGCTCCTCTTCTCCGAAGGACTGCAAGGCAGAGAGGGGCGAGGACGGCAGCAAGCAAGCGACAGGCTCGCGGAGCTCGGAGACGAGCGCAAGAGGCTCGAGCAAGGGGTCCATGGAGACGAGCAGCGGCACATCTTCCTGCACGCGCCGACTTGAAGCCGACGACTCACCGCCCGAGGGCTCGAGCAGCCCGGGCTCGGGCTTGGAGCCTCAGGCCTCGACGTCGTCGTGCTCGTCTTCGGCAGGGTGCAGAGAGAAGAGGCATCGTTACACGGCCAAGAGAAACAAGACCGTGAGTCAGGAGACGGAGGAGGCATATCAGGGCAGCGAAGAAGCAGCGTCAGGCAGCAGCAACGAACTCAAGGAGCCTTCGTCAGACTCAGAATCGAGCAAGAGCTGCCCATCCCCCTCGTTGGCAGGAGGGAAGCGTAGAGCAAGCCGAAGGGATGGAGATCAGAAGAAGGAGGCCCAAGGAGAGTCCCGGAAGCGTCTACGGAGAGCATGCACACGGGAGGGAAAAGAGTCGCTGGTAGACATGCTTCTGTCCCAGCGGATGACAGGGCGGCAAGAAGCGGGCTGTGGGATGGAGCCAGCCAATGGGAGGCGCATGGAAGGGGCGAGGGCGGAGAGCCCATGTAAGAAAGAAGAGGAGAATGACTGTGGAGGAGAAGGAGCAGCAGCAGAGATCTTGGGGCTGCTGAGACGGCTGACAAAGCAGCAGGACGAGATCCTGGAGCTGCAGCAGGTTATGCTGGACAACTTATACCGATCGTTGCGTGGTTTTTTGGTACCCTGCCGACCTCTTTGATACTTTTGGACTTAGCGGTTCTGTTGTTGCTTCTTGTTTTTTGATATAAGTTTGATTTCTTGCGTCGTGACAGATTTACATTTTTCTACTTACTTGCCATCAAAGATGTTTACAACTCAAGTGAAATTAGATATACGCATACATTCAATCCATTTCCTTTCTGTTTATCGTAAGCTCGTCCCTACAGATTACTACCTTCGTTTATTGTTTTGCCCTCACAACAAGCTGTAACTATATGAATGGCCTTTCTGAGATTATCCTTCATATTCTTCTTTCTTGCTTAAAAGCAACCACACCCCAAAGATCCCGACATTCGGGATTTTCAAGCCTGAGAACATGCCTCTTCATAGGCCCTACGATCAACCTTTACATCTCTGCAAAAAGCTCTTCTGAAAAAAGATCTTGACTGCGACCCACGTCCAGAAAATAGTTGATTCCACCAATCCGTTCAGCTTTGACGTATTCAAGCTAATGCTCGCCAAGATCGGTATAAGTTTTCCAGCATAACCTGCTGCAGCTCCAGGATCTCGTCCTGCTGCTTTGTCAGCCGTCTCAGCAGCCCCAAGATCTCTGCTGCTGCTCCTTCTCCTCCACAGTCATTCTCCTCTTCTTTCTTACATGGGCTCTCCGCCCTCGCCCCTTCCATGCGCCTCCCATTGGCTGGCTCCATCCCACAGCCCGCTTCTTGCCGCCCTGTCATCCGCTGGGACAGAAGCATGTCTACCAGCGACTCTTTTCCCTCCCGTGTGCATGCTCTCCGTAGACGCTTCCGGGACTCTCCTTGGGCCTCCTTCTTCTGATCTCCATCCCTTCGGCTTGCTCTACGCTTCCCTCCTGCCAACGAGGGGGATGGGCAGCTCTTGCTCGATTCTGAGTCTGACGAAGGCTCCTTGAGTTCGTTGCTGCTGCCTGACGCTGCTTCTTCGCTGCCCTGATATGCCTCCTCCGTCTCCTGACTCACGGTCTTGTTTCTCTTGGCCGTGTAACGATGCCTCTTCTCTCTGCACCCTGCCGAAGACGAGCACGACGACGTCGAGGCCTGAGGCTCCAAGCCCGAGCCCGGGCTGCTCGAGCCCTCGGGCGGTGAGTCGTCGGCTTCAAGTCGGCGCGTGCAGGAAGATGTGCCGCTGCTCGTCTCCATGGACCCCTTGCTCGAGCCTCTTGCGCTCGTCTCCGAGCTCCGCGAGCCTGTCGCTTGCTTGCTGCCGTCCTCGCCCCTCTCTGCCTTGCAGTCCTTCGGAGAAGAGGAGCCGCTCGAGCCCCCGTCCATGCTGCCGAGGCGTGTCGCTGGCTCTGTCCCTGTAGACTCTATCTCGTCTGCCGTCCACAGCGGCCGAGTTGCCTCGGTCCACGTCCTGCGGCTCCAGATGTCGCGGATTGTCTTGGAGCTGACCCCGTACTTCTTTGCGACGAAGGAGCTCTCGACGGTAGCATAGCCGGGCTTGAGGGACCTCTGTGAGAAGATGTCGGCGGCGAGTGCGGGGGTGAGAGCTTTCTTGCGGATGTTCGTTTGAGCATTTCCTTTATCCTGCATCTTGCAAGGATTCCTTGCTGTGTCGTATCTTGACCTGTTACCTGGTGTGTTCGTCTCCTTGACAAATTTTCTGTAGAGTACGTTATCTGCTCTTCTGCTTGTTGGTATGCTTGCTTTCCTCTAGAGTGCTACTGTCTTGGTTGTTGTCCATCCCCTCTCCGCAGCGTGCATCCTCAAATCTCGCGTAAAATGTTTTGTAGACTGCAGTGAGGTGTTTGATCGATATCCATGCGGTGGGGTCCTGGTAATCCACCCCACCTGAGAAGTTTAAACAAGTGTGCATATGTCAAGGGTGGGGTATACTTTACCAAGGGTGGGGTAATTTTCAAAAAGGGGTAGTCTTATCCATAGGTGATGACTTTTTCAGAGTAGCTTCGCCTACAAACTAGGGAGCTAGAGGGCATACAGCAAATTTCAGTCTTTTACAGGGGGTACTGACAGAATGAAGGCGGTAGGGGTAGGTCATTAAAATTGTATCGGGGGTGGTTCTACATGGAGGGGTGATTAGCAGTCTGAAATCACCTCTAAATACGGAGGTGGTCAAGGGGGGTAGTCAGGATTCTGAGGAGGCACAATGGACATGCGGGGCGGAAGGGGGGAAGTGCGAAGTGAAGGAGGAGGGGAGGAAGTAGAAGTACGGTGAGCAGTGGGATCAGGGAGTTCAGTTGAAAACTTAGGTTATACAGGAACAGGAGCAGGAGCAAGGGGGAGGCTAGAGCTATCAGGAGAAGCAGACAAGCGACAACTGAACAAAGGAAGCAGAATTTGCAGCACATTACCTCAGAGCCGTTTCATGGTACGATGACTAGCTCTCGTCATGAGCTAGCACTTGACAGAGTTTCGGGTAAATTTTGTCAAGACCTGCGTTGCGAGCTTGAAAAACTGCAGAGGGAAAGAGAGGAAGAGTGGCATGTGAAATGCAAGCTGCGTTGAAAAGAACACTGTATGACAAGAATCAGAGAGGTCAATAGTGTTTCATGTTCTTTAGATTGACGTAGCCGATAGTTGACTCCTCCTGATGGATGAATAAACCCTATTCCTGTCTGGGAATGGAAGGAATTTGAGGATTGAGATTCGGGAAGAAAGTAAGGTTCGGAAAGTATTTGACAGCAAGCAAGGAATGGAAGTTTTCATTCTCAAATCATTACAGAACTTCTGCCTTGGGGCGTTTTCATCTCAATGAATCTTAGAGCAGGACAAGAATGGCGCTGGCAAGGCCTGAAGTACCTTCTGCTGCGATTGGCGGCAACGTCGGAATCGGTCTCCGCCTTGACTCGAAGCTTCAGGTATGTAGAGAGAGTTCAAGTGATGTCCAAGGATGAACATGTCGCAGGTGCAAGAGATCGTCGCAGGGGGGCCGTGCGCCGCATGTGGCGTGATAGGCGTTGGTGAGTCGCTGGAAGTCGTGGGAAGCGGTGTGCTGTTGGGAGTGAGGATTGGTAGGTGACGTGTTGGTCACGGTCGACGGGCGTGACGTACAGGGCAAAAAGGTCGTAGACGTGATGGAAGAGCAGCAAGCTAGGTTGTGATAGTGTGAGCTGGCAGGTCCAGGAGATTTCTCACCTGATCGTGGGGCCGCAAGGCTCCGAAGTTGAGATCGTAGTGCTCAAAGGTGTGTAGTGACGGTCTGATAAGATCTGGTGGTAACACGTACCGCAGTGAAGACTGGGATTCGTGTCCCTGTCAAGCTGCTGAGAGGGACAGTGGTGAGACGAGCCTCTTGCATGCACACTTGTACTCGAGATCGACTGATGTGTCACAAGGCGCAAGCAGGGGTTGGCATCAAGTTGCAGAGGTGAGCATGGTTGCCTGCGAGTGAAGATGATGGGTGATGATGGGATGGAAAGGAATGAGGACGGAGAGATCACTGTCCAGGACTTGCACCCTCAGGGCTCTGCTGCCAGGGCAGGGCTGAAGGTGGGAGTGGGGAGGGACGAATCGTAAAGTGACTTGTTGGAGCAAGGCATCAGATATCATTGAGAAGGTTGGAGATTTGAACGTGATGGGCAGGACAGTCCGTGACATTGTCAGTTATTTTTCTTCTATGTGGTGTAGCCCGGTAACTCCGCATCATAGGCCCCGATGTTCGCTGGACCGGAGAACAGCTCGATACAAGTGACAGTCCTGAGAGGTTTCATTTCTGACAAGTTTTTATCCCGGATGTCAACTGAAGCCTCGCCGTCCGCAGGACCGCAGAAAACGAGGATGGAATTCACTCTAAAACGCATGAAGGTGACAGGACTTTGTCCTTGTTTCATGGTGCTTGTCCCTTTGCATGCTTGCATCGCGCGTTGTTTCGATCTGTGAACATATTTGTCCTCTGTTGCTCAGCCACCCGCGCCCATCAGCTAATAGTATGCTAGATTGAAAGTGGGCCTGCTCCGCAGTCAGTCGCTCCTCCAAAGCTGGCGGCCATGGTTGATTGCTGGAGTTGCGTCATAGATTGCAACATGTTGACGAATTGCAGGCGCCGTCGAATTCACATGCTGCAGAGGAGGCGAAAAAGAAGGCAGAGGAGGAGGCGAAGAAGAGGGCAGAGGAGGAGGCGAAGAAGAAGGCAGAGGAGGCGAGGAATGCCGAGGAGGAGGCGAAGAAGAAGGCAGAGGAGGAGGCGAAGAAGAAGGCAGAGGAGGAGGCGAAGAAGAAGGCAGAGGAGGAGGCGGCAAGGAATTCCGAGGAGGAGGCGAAGAAGAAGGCAGAGGAGGAGGCGAAGAAGAAGGCAGAGGAAGAGGCGAAGAAGAAGGCAGAGGAGGAGGCGAAGAAGAAGGCAGAGGAGGAGGCGAAGAAGAAGGCAGAGGAGGAGGCGAAGAAGAAGGCGGAGGAGGCAAGGAATGCCGAGGAGAAGGCGAAGAAGAAGGCAGAAGAGGAGGGGGCCAAGAAGAAGGTAGCGGCAGAAGAGGAGGCCACCAAGGCTGCAGTACCATCGGATGAAGCAAAGAATTTTTCCGCGTTGGAGGGGGGCACCGGGACCGCGCAAGAGAGGACGCTAGGCAGCAGCGACGGACCGGCTGAGGATGTAGGGAGTGTGGGAGGTAATTGTGAGGAGTCTGATGGTGTCATGTGCCAGGAGGAGGAGGGAGAAGGAGGAGCTGGCGAGACAGCCTCATGTGAACTCAGAGGTGGCTGGTGGGGTTGGCGCTGACGACTAGCACGAGCAGCATCCTCGAAGGCCCAGTCGGCAGCTTCCAAGAAGAAGAAGACCAAGAAGGTTCTGCTACTTCCTCCTCCCTTGCTCCTTTTGCACTCCTTGCCTACCTCTCCTCTTCCCTTCCCTCTCTCTTATCGTCGCTAGATCTTCAATCTAGCACTCGTCTCGTCCTCCTCTCTTGTTCGAAAGCCTCTCTTCCCTCTTCTCTCCTCTTCTCTGCTCCCTCTTCTCTGCGCCCTGTCCTCTGCTCTGCTCTGCTCCTCCTCTTCCACTCCACTCCACTCGTCTCCTCTCCCCACCCCTTCTCTCCTCTCCTCTCCTCTCCTCTCCTGACATGCCTTGTGAATGCAGAAGAAGTAAAGCAGGAGAGCTGAAAGAGCTCAAGAAGCCGCTGGTGCAGAGTTGGGCAGGATGGCACTGTGCAGTTAAACCATTCAATCAACCAGTGATGACACACGTCAAGCAGTCCCAGCTGGCAGTTCTCGTCCTAGTCAAGCTCGTTCATGGTGCTCTGCCATCGTGTCTCCTCCTCCTCTTGTGATGGAGCAGGCAATGCAGTTGGTGTCTCCTCCTGCTCCTGTTCTTGAAGTGCCTGCACTCGGGATGAGACTGGGAGGAGAGAGAGGGATGAGGAAATAGCGAGGTAGGAAGGGAGAGGAGGAGGGGACGTACGTCTTTGTAGTAGCCCAACCCTAGCTCACCCATCTTGAACACAAACCCAGGACGAGGACCTGAAAGATTGAAATTACACGGGAGAGGAGGAGGAGCGGCGAATGTGAAGGTTAGAGCCATGGGATGATTGAGAGCAGAGCAGAGCAGAGAGGAGGTGAAAATGGAAGAGTTTTTCACCAGAGTAGCCAGAAGCAGATTGAAAGTCTTGACGAGGCTGAGCTGTCGAACGAGGGTGCTGGTACTCTCCCTCAGCCTCAAGCTGCCGGTTGTAGACGCCCTAAGTGACAAACATGTGAGGCACAGGCAGAGGCAGGGAGGGAGCGAGGGAGAGGGGAAGAGGAAGGAGTAGAAACGAAGTTGTAGGAGGGGAAGTAGAGCAAAGTGGAGAATGGAGGTAAAGGCAGAAGGAAGACAGGAAAATGGCGAGAAGGCAAAGAGGGAGGGGAGGGGTAAGGAAAGGAGAAGAGGAGGAGAGAAGGAGAGGAGAGGAGGACCTCTGTGTCCTTGTTGTCCTGCTCGTATCTTGTTGTCTCCACCTTCACTTGCACCTGAAGCCAATTCAACTGATGACCAACACCCTCTCCCTGCGAAGACTGACCGACGTCGCTACTGCCTCCTCCTCCTCCTCCTCCTGTTCGAACGTCAGGGGCAGCAAGGAGGAAACAGGTCTGAAAGGACTGAAGACAAAAATCGAGGAGGAGAACAGAATGAACAGGAATGAGGGCGCTGAAGGTGGAGCTGGAGCAGGGCCAGGAGCAGGGGCAGGGGCAGGGGCAGGGGCAGGGGCAGAAGGGAGAAAGAGGAAGAGGAGGCATTTTGCAGCTGAAGGATTCACCTCAACATCCTCGAGGTCAGGAAGATCGTCGTCAGGGTCTGCCTCTTGCACCTCCTGCTCGTCGAATTTAGTCGCCGCCCATGACAAGGGAGTGAGAGAGAGGAGAAGAGGAGGAGCAGGAGCAGGGAGGAAGAGGGGGTGAGGGAGGGAGGGAGGGAGGGAGGGACAGCACGAAAGAGGAGGAAGCAGAACAGGAAAAGGGGAGCAGAGTTGGAAAAGTAATGAGAGAGGGAGAAGGAGGAGCAGGAGGAGCAGGAGGAGCAGGATGAGATAGACCTTGAGCGTACGATATTCCCCTTTCTCGACTTTCTCTGCGACTTCTTGCACGGAGCATCCCAGCCTCTGGGCCTCTTGCTGCAAGGAGTGGTGAGACAACAAAGGACGACGTGGAGGATGAGGAGGAGGAGGACGACGACGACGACGAGGAGGAGGAGGAGGAGGAGGAGGAAAAATGCGTGAGGGAGGAGGGAGGAGGGAGGAGGGAGGAGGGAGGAGGGGCAGGGTAGTTTTCAAGGTGATAACCGAAGGGTACGATGAAGGTTTTAGAATTCTGTCTTTACCTGCAAGACAGCTTGCTTGTCTTGCTGTAGCTTCCTCCACTGTTGCTCGTAAGTCTGCTGGGCAAGTCAAGATCTTTTCCCTCGCCTCCCCCCCCCTCCCACTCCTTCTCCTTCTCGTCCTCGTCCCACACTCCCTTCCCCCGTCCTCATCCTCGCCCCTCTCTCCCTCCTTATCCTCCTCCTAGTCCTTCTCATTCCCCTGACTCTCACATTGTCGCTCTGCCCTTCCGCAGGCTCCTTGGTGAGGAAAGTGGAGCTGGCAGGATGGTCACTGGCAAGAACAGGAACAGATGTGGGCGAGCAAAGAAAAGGGAGACGAGACGAGACGAGAAGATAGGAAAGGAGAAGATAGGAAAGGAGAAGATAGGAATGGAGAAGATAGGAATGGAGATCAGAGCAGAGCAAAAGAGGACAAACCTGTCCTCGTCGTTCTCGGGCATGAGATCATCTTCAGGGACCCACACGCTCTTTGCGAGCTCATGTTTGCCGTACCACTCGCGAGGATAGCGTTTCTGCTGCTCTTGCTCCACAAGCTTGAGCCTCTGCTGCTGGTCGCGTCCTCCTCCTCCCTTGTACCATGAGACCACCGACGGGAGGGAGAGGAAGGAGGCGCTGGGGGGATGAAACTTGAAGACCTTGGTGGTTCCTGCAGGTGAAGTCAGAGCAGGAGGTGACTTTATCTCCCTTCCCGTCCCTTCCCTTCCCTTCCCGTCCCTTCCCTTCCCTTCCCCTCTCTCCCCATCCCGTCTCTGCTCTGCTCTCTTCCTCGCTTCTCTCCCCTGCTTCCACAAGTGATCTTTCCCTCCCTCCCTCTCTGTTCGCCTCTCTCTCGTCCATCGCTCACCCTTTGACTGAGCCTCGGCGAGCTCGAGGATGAATTTATCTTCCTCCGTCCATTCACTCGGCTTGTCCTGCTGCGCGCGCGGAGCAACGGGGGCCTGAGCAGCGGAGCGTGAGGAGAGAAGGGATGAACAAGAGCCAAGTAAGGGGATGGCTGAGGTGGAGGAAGAGGAG
Organism: Guillardia theta CCMP2712; assembly: GCF_000315625.1. NCBI lineage: Eukaryota > Cryptophyceae > Pyrenomonadales > Geminigeraceae > Guillardia > Guillardia theta. Next base: position 182,612 of record NW_005434547.1, read on the forward strand.
GAGGAGCAGGGGGGGGATGGGGAAGAGAGAAAAGAGGATGGGAGAGGAGGAGCGGGAGGAAGAGAGGAGGACGAAGGAGGCGTAAGTCACTGTGATCTTGTTGGATCGATCATCGCTGCTAATGTGACAAGAGTCAGATGAATCAAATAAAGGAAGAGAGGAATGAATGAGAGAGCGACAGGGAGAGAGTAGGAAGGATCAAGATCAACTGAGCAACACGAGAAGATGAGCAGGAGCAGGAGCAGGAGTAGGACCTTTCTTCATCTGCTCCCCCTTCTCTCTTCACGGCAGAGCGCTGCGAGGACACGAGCTCGTAGGAGCGCCATGGCCTGCACTCAAACCACTGGCAACGTAACGAGCTCGCGCGATTCGCCTGAAGCACCTCCAGCGAGCCATCAAAGATCTCAGCGACCTGCGGCGAGGGTGAGGCATGAGGGGAGGAGAAAGAAGTGAGGAGAGTAACGATCCAACGAGCCCGGGAATCTTGAACATTATCATTATCATCATCATCATCATCACCATCATCGACGTCGTCGTCGTCGTCGTCGTCGTGATCAGCAGCAGCAGCAGCAGCAGCAGCCCCATCATCATCACAACCCCCACCACCATCTCCATCTCCATCATTGTCCTCATGGTTTTCATCATCGTCATGACATTATTACCTGCAAGAGATCTTCCTTGGTGAGAAGATAGACATCACTGTATTCCGTGCAAACAACATCCGCAGTTGTTTGTTGATCTTTTGCTGTGCAAAGCGCAACCTGTGATCATGATCACACGAGAAATTAGCAGGAGAGGATTGGAGAAATGAAGATGATGTGCGGAGATCGGCTTGGCGGAGGAGGGAGAAACGAGACAAGTGTAGAAATGCAGCGTATCAAGTGCAACAGGATGCAGGACAGTGGTGGTGAGGAGGAGGAGAAGATGGGCAGGGAAGGAGAAGAGGGGGAGGAGAGGGAGAGGATGGAGAGGGAGAGGGAGAGGGAGAGGGAGAGGGAGAGGGAGGAGAGGGGGAGGAGAGGGGGAGGGGGAGGGTGGGGAGGAAGCACGATCTTAGGTTACCTCCCCGAAGTACTGTCCTGTAGCGAGCCTCGCTCCCCCGAAGCACGGCTTGCCATCCTTGCAGAACTGAACCCTGCCCTTGAGAAGGACGTAGAGGCCCTGGAGTACGTCTCCCTCCCGCAGCACCTCCTCCTCCTTGGCAAACCCCACGATCTCGTTCTTGTGCACGGGATTGGCGGCTACCTTGTACGAGAGCTCCTCCAGCATGTCTTCAGCGATCCCCTTGAACAGTCGAACGTTGGGCAAGATCTGCTTGATTCTCCTCACGCGGGCATCTAGCATCATTTCCTGGAAGGCTTCCCGGTTCCTCCTCTCCTTCTCCTCCTTCTCCGCACGGATAGCCGCCCTCTCCTCCTTCTCCGCCTCGTGCGCCGCGTTCTTGTCGAACGTCCCATCCTGCAGCGCCTCTTGCAGCAGCACCGCAGTTAGCTCCCCTTTGCTTCCGTCCTCCCCTACAAGCTTGTGCGCTGCCCCTCCCCTCGCCCACGCTGTCGTCGTCCTCCGCTCGTCCTCAAACACCGGGCGGTCATCGAGGTAGGTGAGCTGGCGGCATCGTGCGATCACCGTCTTCCTGTAGTGAGCGATCTTCCTCGTCACAGGGTTTCCCTGCATCTGCAGGACGCGCAAGTTCGGCATGTCTGCCAGCACTTCAAGCACCGCTGGGTCTTCCAGCTTGTTGTTCTGCAGGTCCAGGACGCCGATGCTCGGGCACAACCGGAGGTGCTCAACATCAGACGCGTCAGTGAGCTTGTTGTTGGCGATCTGAAGCGTGTTGAGGCGTTGGAGATGGGCGATGTGAGATATCTGCCTGATCGAGTTGTTGGAGCAGTTGATAGCATCAAGCTCAGGACAGTTTTCTAGCCCCGAAAGATCTTCAAGACAGTTCTGTTGAACGTACAGACAGCGCAGGCTGGCAAGCCTATCCAGGTTCTCTATCTTGCTCAAGGCGTTGCCTTCCAGCCATAGTGCCTTCACGCCGTCGTACTCGTTGATGCAAGGTTCGATCTTCTTCCAACCCTTGAAGTGAAGGTAGAGCTTGTCGTTGAGGGACGGCGTCTGGTATTGTTTCAATTCCTTGGTGATTTGCTGAATTGCATCCAGCGTCATGTCCACCATCGTTGATATTCTGCATGAGCCGATCAGCCATTGTTCGAGTTAGAGAGGAAGAAAGGGAAGCAAGTCACAATGCTCGGAACAGAACAGAACGACTAGCATGCAGGCATACTCAACAGAACTGAAGAAGAGTTTTTTTTTTTTTGGGGGGGGGGGGGTTGGGGGGAAGGGGGGGATAGGAAAGGACAGGGAAGTATGCTCAATAGGAGGTTCAGTTAGGAACTGGCTGCTGCTTTGCTTCTTGCCCTTCTTCCATGTGACCTCCTTTCTCATCCCCTGCCCCTCGCCCTCGCTGCCCTTCCTTTCTCCTCCCTTCTCTCCCCTACAACTGTATTCATCTGTTTCCTCCTCCTATCCCTCCCTTCCCCGTCCTCTCTCCTCCTCTCTCCTCCTCTCCCAATCCTTCCTGCTGCTCCTCCCTCCACCCCCAACCCCTTGAGCTCCCTTGCATTGCCAGAGCTTTTCGGTTGAAAGTTGCCCCTCTTCCCCGCTCAACTCGGGCCGCGCTCGGCTGCAGCCTGGCACACGCCGGGTAGTGCCAACTAGTCAAGGCCGTGCTGAGTACGGGGCCCCGTACGACTCGGTTCAACGAGTCAGTAGGTCCGGGTCATTCAGCGGCTGGCGAGCCGGGCTAGCCTCCGATCCCACAGGTCATGAGTCCGAGTCTGGCACTGACTCAGTCCCGTCCGACAGGGCCAGCGCCCTCAGGCTGCCAACTTTGAACGGGTGAGTCAGTGAGTCAGTAAGCCCAAAAATGAGGCTCGACGCGCCCGGCCGATGATCAGCGACTGACCGTACTCCAGGCTCCGGCCCGGGTGACGGCCGGCCGGGCTCGGAGTAGCCCGGGCCGGCGGCTGAGTTCAACTTGACTTGGCAAGTTGGCAAGTCAGAGTCAACGGTTTCCGACTGAGCTGACTCCACTGCTCCGCCGAGTCTCGGACTTGGACGCCCTGAGATCCGATCCGATGATCGAGTTTCCGGCAACTTAGTTGACACTCAGTGACTGATTCCGACGCCGGTGGCCCGGCCATACTACTAGTACGACGTGCCGGGGTGTGACACACTGTCACAGCCGATTGCGGCCGCGCCACGCGGCCCCGCCGCCGGTCAGACGGTGACGGACACGGTCCGGGCCACCGTGCCACTGCCCGGCGCTGCCCGGGCCAGTCCGATCCGACGCGCGGCCGCGCGCCGGGCCACTGCAACAGTCCGGGCCGAGTCAGTGCCAGCCTGAGCCTGAGCGGCGGCGGGCTGGCCCGGAGCCTGGGCGGCATACTACCGATTTCGGACCGGGCACGGTCCTATACTGAGTACAGCCTCGCCTCCTCAGTACCGTACTAGGCCGCCGGCCCCGCCCGAAAGACTCAAGAAAATAAGAATCTAGTTAGCTCCAAGTGTGTCACGTTTCCGGCAACTTAGTTGACAGTGGCTTTGGCCCCGGGCCCCCTCGGACTCGTGACGGTGATACCGTAGCTACTAGTAGTACCGTGGCGGCGGGCCCACGTCAGTGCGCCCCCCCGGGCCCGCGGCGGCCAGGCACGGTGACTCGCCGGTGCCTCCAAAAGTTGTGCTCCGTCAAACTTTGAAACTCCAAGTTGGCTCCTGAAGTCTCCCCCGGGCCCAGGCCCTCACTTAGTAGACTCCGAGGCTCCGGAGGCTCCCAAGTCAACGGTACAGCCGGGCCCTGAATCCGGGTACGGTAACTCACTGGCCAGTTGCCGCCGCCCCGGCCAGGCCGCCGGGCCCGCCGGGTCGTGGGCAATCCCGGTAAAGGACGGGTGGTTTTGACTGGCAAATCACTGGTGTCTCGTTACATGGGTCCTCGCTGGGTACTCCTCGTCGGACGGTGTGGAGGAGGGTAGGGGTAGTAGGCTTCAAGTACCCCCACAACAGAAGGAGACAAGGGGGGTAGTATGGTTTCAAGAGGCACGTGGGCGGTTCGATTTGACTTCAAACGTTTGACAAAATGAATATTTTCGGGATAATTTGAAAATTATGAGAAAATATTCAGAATATTACATATCCCCGTTGAATCTGTGTTGGTGCCCATGACCCCCGCATCCAACGGCACTTTTGAATTTCGATTGAAAAAAAGCAGAGAGGACGAATTGGATCTTAAAAACGCGGGAAAGGACCCCTTGCCTCATCACCCCAAGATTTGATCGAATCGTCTCCTTGTTTACAGGGGGTACACCTAAGTATTTGATCCCGTTCTTTCAGTGATGCAAATAGGGGTCAGGGTACTCACTCCACCTATGATCTGTCCGATTGTCCAGAATGGCTGCACAGTACGGGTGAGAAATACTGGTCAACACCGGGTCATCAGGTTCTCAGAGGAATAGGTCAGAGTTCACATCCTATGTAGGGGTAGGGGTCCTATCATCCTTTGTTTTTTTTTCCAGCCTTGTTCCCCTCAGCTGTGAGAGCGGTAGAGTTGCAGGCTACAAGATGGCAGAGGAAGCGGAGCTAGGGAACGAACTCGGGGCGACATGCTCCTGGCATCTCCTCTCTCTCCCTCCTTGTCTTCTCTCCCTTCCTCCTCATCAGTGTGCAACTGCTCTTTCTTCTTCTTCGACTCCCCTGATCAATCAGGCTAGCGATTCCGAAGGCTGGTGTAGCATCAGGGCAAGAGCGCAGATTCTGCCAAGGGTTGTGGCAAGGATGAATTAGTGATGTTGAGGAATCTTGTAATGTGTTGGTCTACATACATACTCACGAAGTTGTTGGCAATCATGAGATTCGATCATTGCCATAGCTGAATGTTTTTCTTGATTGAAAGTACTTGCCCCGACCCCGAAGAGTAGTTGGACCAGAGTAGCCAGCAGTATGAAGAGGGTGAAAGTCTCTCATGTTCGTAACTAAGAAACCACCATAATTGATAGGGTCGGTCATGTTTCTCATACCTTGACGAGGCTGCTCAGCTGTGTTTCTCTCACAGATCTGATTGTTCGCTTCAGGTCGAGATCAACAAAATGTCTGCCAGACAACAACCACGCTCCGTTAAGCAAGCAACCAGCGCTCAAGATGCTAGGATCAACAGGATGAGGAACACTGTTGAGCTCCGCAAGCAGAAGACCGATGACAAGCTCAAGCGTCTTAGGAATGTGGAGGATTCTGGTCTTGGGGACACAATGCTTGGGGAACAAACGTCCATCGACGTTGCCAGACTTCCCGAAATCACGCAGGCACTCTACGACCCTGATGAGCAGGTCCAGGAGCAGGCGACCAGAGAGTTCCGCAAGCTTTTGTCCATTGAGAGGAACCCTCCCATCCAGCAAGTGATTGACGCTGGGGTGGTTCCGCGTTTCGTTGAGTTCTTGAGCAACTGGCAGTCTCCTAACCTGCAGTTTGAGGCTGCATGGGCCCTCACCAACATTGCCTCGGGAACCTCTGAACACACCCATGTGTGCGTGGAGAAGGGAGCCATCCCCATGTTCGTCCAGCTCCTCAACTCTCCCAACGACGATGTGAGGGAACAGGCCGTGTGGGCTCTTGGAAACATTGCTGGCGACAGCGCGAAGCTGAGAGACATGGTGCTGGGTCAGAATGCCCTCATGCCTCTCTTGAGGCAGCTTGACCCGAACTCTACTCGAGTCTCGATGCTCAGGAATGCTACATGGACTCTTTCCAACTTCTGCAGAGGCAAGCCGCAACCTGTGTTCGACCTTGTGAAGCCCGCGCTCCCAACTCTTGCAAGCCTGATCTACTCCAACGACGAGGAGGTTCTCACCGATGCCTGCTGGGCCCTTTCCTATCTCTCCGACGGCACCAACGAGAAGATCCAGGCAGTGATCGAGGCTGGAGTATGCAGGAGATTGGTCGAGCTCCTCATGCATCATTCCCCCCAAGTCAAGACGCCAGCCCTCAGGACTGTTGGAAACATTGTCACAGGAGACGACAACCAGACCCAACTCGTGATCAACTGCTCCGTCCTCCCATGCCTGAAGGCCCTCCTCACCAACGACCGCAAGGGAATCCGCAAGGAGACCTGCTGGACCATCTCCAACATCACCGCAGGAAGCAAGGAGCAGCTGCAAGCCGTCATCGACCACGACATTATCCCCATTCTCATTCACATGCTTGACAACGAGGAGTTCGACATCCGAAAGGAGTGCACCTGGGCCATTTCGAACGCCACCTCAGGAGGAGACGACTACCAGATCCAGTACCTGGTTGAGAAGCAAGCTATCCCCTCCCTTGTCAACCTCCTGGACAAGCCTGACGTCAGGATCGTCAGCGTTGCCCTCGAGGGCATCGAGAACATTCTTAAATGCGGGCAGAGAAACTTGACCCAGGAGGGCACCAACCCCTTTGCCCAGCTTCTTGAGGTTTGCGGTGGTATCGACAAGATCGAGGACCTCCAGAGACACGAGAACCAGAAGATCTACGACATGGCAGTGAAGATCCTCGAGAACTACTTCGGGGTTGACGATGACGACGAGGCCATGAGCGGGCAGGTGAGGAGATAATGACGACTGTGTTGAGTGTGTGTTGATGTTGTTGTTTGTTCAGACTGGCGGGTTCTCCTTCAATCCTCAGGGCGGTGCTCCACAGGGCGGCTTCCAGTTTGGAAACATGCAGTAGTAGGCGACTGACTTGACTGACTTGACTCACCCTGTTCAGAGGATTTCCCATTCACCTCAACCTTCACTTCCTCCACATTCCATCGACCACATCAACACCTTCACCCACACTCACCACACCTTCTTCACGCTCCATCTTCATCGTCATCATTCCCATCCCATCCCACCTGTCACATTCATTTCACCCCTCCACCTTTTCCTTTGTAGGAAACCCCTTTGCACATAATAAACTCAAAACAAATAGTCGATGTTTATGTCTCAACAAAAGGGCAAAGGATGGACTTCCCTTGTCTGTTCGTCTTGCAACACGCCTGAAGTATGCAAGATTGAGCGTTCAGCATGTGATCTCTTCTGTTACCTGCCAATGATGGCACCAGGGGCCGTCGACAGATACGTAGGGAGGGAGTGAACGGTGGTAGAGAATCATGAGCATGAACGCAATCCTTGACATGTTGGAAGTGAAGTGACCGACCAGTGCAACTGTGCGGGAGAGGAGGAGAAGGTCGAGGAGGGTGAAGTTGAGCATCTGCAGGAGAGGTCAGGTAGAAAAGATGAAGGCAACAAGGTGGGACACAGCGAAGAAGAGATAATGATGGTTAAAAAAGGTGCCGAGTAGAGGGAAAGGAGAAGAAGGGAGAGGAAGGGGGAGAAGAGAAGAGAAAAGGAGAGGAGAGGAGAAGAAGGGAGAGGAAGGGAGAGGAGAAGAAGGGACAGGAAGGGAGAAGAGGAGAGGAAGGGAGAGAGAGGAGAGGAGAGCAGAGGAGAGGAGAGGAGAGGAGAGGAGAGGAGAGGAGGAACATAGGAGTAGAGGAGATTTCCTCTGATGCAAGCAGACATCCGTCAGCGATCGTCTTGCACGTGCGAGGGTGCAGTCGTTTCTCTATGTAGACGCCATCGCTGCTGTCAAGTTTGCTCCTATTGTACACGTCGAGGAACAAGACGCGAACGCTCTGCGGTTGAAAGTGATTCTTGACTTGTTGTAGCGCATCTGAATCCTGTGTTAGGATAGAGAGCGGACAAATGATGTTGTGTTTGTGATGACAGGAAGTAGATGACAGCAGGGTGCGCTGTGAGTGTGGGGGAAGTGATGAATCGTGGTGAAAGAGATCATTGTATATTATGGTGGTTGAGATGATAGTGATGGTGATGGTGATGGTGATGGTGATGGTGATGGTGATGGTGATGTTGGCGGCGGCGGTGATAACGATGAAGAAATAAAGAACGGACGTGACAATCATGACAAAGATGATCTTTGCAATGATCTTGCATATCGTGATGTACAGACCTGCATCATCGGTTGCCAAGAAGATTGTTTGTGATCGGTACAACTGGAGCATGGTCTCTGCCTGCAGCAGAAAGGATGATGAGGACATGACAAGAGAACAAGTAGATACTTCTTGGATGTGTCGGGAGATAGGAATGCACTGCAGGAAAAGCAAAGGTCAGAGACGAAGACGAGGCCACGGAGATGCAGGCGGAGTGTTGGAGAAGATGGAGAGAGCGGTGATGGAGGTGGAGGTGGAGGTGGTGGAGGTAGTGGTGGTGATGATGATGGTGGTGATATGATAAAGTTAGGTCGTTAATTCAAGTTCTCATCATCACCTTGTTCCTCCTTATGTTTGTTCGACAGGAATCTCCACGCCTGACATGCAGACCAACAACCAAGTCTTCGTCATGCCAACCCATCTTGCTTCTTTCTGCTTCAAGTTGCCTCTCCATCTCCTCCTTGCATCGCATTATTCTTGTCAAGGAAGCAGCCATGAGCAACGAGAGTTGGTCACAAACCGACACATCTTCTCGTAGACGAAACAAGAAAGAAAAAAGGATCGTACGCCACAGCAAGACACTCCTACAGGACTACGTCAGCTTTGATGGCACAACACTCAAAATCCAAGACACAAGAACGAAAACAGTCATCATCTCTTTCAAGTTTCAGCGCGTTATGGTGTTGCGGTCTGTACCTGTTCTGATAGACAGGCGGCAACCAATCATAATGCTCAACGACGGTGTGTGGCATGTTGAACAATCTTGCCTGCTCCCGCGGTACTCCAGTCTCCTCGTCCCCCTCCCCCTCCTCCTCCCCCTCTTCCTCCTTTCTTCTCCGGTGCCGTTCCATCCACTTTGAGCAGCTCGTCCAAGGTTTGAACACGCAGTCGAACCCTCGACCCGGGCAAGACGTTGGAGAGTAGACCCACTCCTGTTGCCAGATGTTATTCTTGTTACCATCTCTACCAGCAGGTGAAAATCTTGAAGAACACCAACCCCCACCCCCTCCCCAACCTCGCCTCTTTTCCTACTGCTCTATCGCTCGCCTTCGTTCCTCCCACCTCACCTGCCCTCCTTCTCCCGCATTGAGCGTCATAGTTCGATTCATCGATATCGACAGGCTGTCAGACATGTCACTTGCGGAACGACAAACTTGCCCTGTGGCCTAACAACCTCAACAGCCCTGAAATGAACGACAGAGTTCCTCCCAACCCAACGTTGTGAAAAGTGTACAAGATCGTCTTGTTTGCTTCCTCGCAGCGGTCCACCTGCTGCGTCCTGCCAATCATCAACTGCCACCCAACATCAACTTTGACATCTCCTGACTTGTTGTCATACCATCGTCTCTGCAAACATGTTTTCATCCCAGAACGATCTCCCGTCATCCTGGAAGCCATGAGCACGTCACTCGACACCTTGCTGACGTCACTGCAGGAGCAGAGCTCAAGATCTCACGAGCTCAGCAGGAAGGAATCTGTTGTCAGTGCGCAGAAACGTGTCGCACTGCCTGCCAACCCAGTCTGCTTCACAGGTGCATGCTACCCTGCCATTGCGCTCCTCGCATCGACCATGCCGGCAGTGGGAGGAACAATTCCATCGTGTGCGTGCGAACACCTGGAAGTGAGATGAGAGGAGAGGAGACGAACGAGTAGAGATTGTAGGGTAGGGAAACAACCTTGAGCTCGAGCACCTTCAACCTTGTCTTGCTCGCCGTCTGTCCTTCTCTGCAAGCTTGTTGGTGTGAAGGATCATCCAAACATGACTCGGCCGATAACGCAGTGACACGAACAAATCGAGCGCTCCTGACATGATCAAGATTGAACGTGTAGAACTCAGCAACATCAAAGGCTGCAACGAAACAATCATGTAAATCACATCTTGCTGTACATAATCGACAATCCACCTCTAGTTTCTTCGAGCAAAATGCCATCATTGTTGAAAAGTTGCAGCATGAACGGTGCGAGAGGAGTGTCTATGGAAAGAAGATTCTTTCAGTATGTGTGAAAAGACGATAATGGTTAATATCTACCGAGAAACGTCTGAGGGTATTCATTCCACTGTCCTGCTCAAACATTGAAACGGGAAAAAACATCGCTACCAATGACAGCGAGAACAAAGAAAGTTGTAGTTGGACTTTGAGCAGGCATAAGAGTGAGATTGACGAGGACGAAGAGAAAGGGCAAGGGGAGGGGAGATCGAGAGACGTGGACCAGATTATTGTAGAGAGAGAGAGAGAGAGAGAGAGAG
>NW_005434546.1:0-6453 GCF_000315625.1 Guillardia theta CCMP2712
GAGAGAGAGAGAGAGAGAGAGAGAGAGAGAGAGAGAGAGAGAGAGAGAGAGAGAGAGAGAGAGAGAAGGAGGAGGAGGGGGGGGGAGGGAGGAGGGAAGGCAAAACAAGGAGGGAGGGGAGCGAAGAGGGGAGCGAAGAGGGCAGAGAAAAGCCAGGGTGTTTCATATAGTCAAGATAGCGGGGTCGTCACCTCTGCTCTCCTCGTCATTGTCGTGAGATCTCTACCAAGGAAGGAGGAGGGAGACGCGTTGGAGCTCGAGAGGAGGATGGTGGAGGGGGCCCTGAGCCCTGAAGCAGCAAGAGAGGAGGACAGGGAGGTCCTCCCTTCCTCTTCCCTTCCCCCACGAGCAGAGGATCGCTGCCCTGCTGTGTACTGGAGAACTTTCTGTCTCCTCTCGTACTCGCGGATGTACCTGGAAGGGGTGTGAGTAGGAGAGGAGACGAGGGGGACAAGCAGGAAACGAGGGGAAGACGGGAGAGAGGAGAGCGGGAGGAGGGGAGGGGGGACGAGGGATCAGTTTCAAAGAGTAGAGGCGACGTAATAGCCTGAGGACATGGACGGCAACGGGACAAGGGGAAGGAAAAGAGGAGGAAGTCGATGAAGGAAGCGAGGCAGGGAGGGAGAAGGGAGGGAGGAGCAAGCGGGGTAGGGAGAAGGGGGCAGTAGGAGAGGGCTGTAGTGGTCCTACCTCCATCCCTCTTCTTCCACAATCTGCCTCTGCAGCCGCTGGACTGTTGTAATCCATTATTCCTCCTCCCTCCCTCCCTCCCTCCCTCCCTCCTCCCTTCCCCCTCCTCCCTTCCCCCTCCTCCCTCCTCCCTTCCCCCTCCTATCCCTTCCCTCCACCTCACTCCTGCCTCTCCCCCCTCCTGCCTCTCCTCCCTCCCCCACCTCTCCCTTCCCTCCACCTCGCTCCTGCCTCTCCCCCCTCCTGCCTCTCTCCTTCCCCTCCTCTCACTGCTTCCTCTTCCTCTGTATTCCTCCTCCACTCACCGTCTTCTCTTGAAGCGACTGAGGGGAACTCCACCGGGTCGACCCCTTGCAACGTCTGCCGTCGCATCAGCCACAATTTTCGAATCGCTTGCTCGCACCGGCTCCTCTTCGAGCACCGGGGACGAGCTGCGGACGAAAGAGGGGTCAAAGCTGCGGCGGAGAGGAAGGCTGTTCCTTCCTCTGTCTGCCAGCGGCTCCTGATGGTCCTTCTCCCTCCTCGCTGGTGCTGCTGCAAACGGAATCTGGCTGCTCGCGCCATCTGCTCCAGGCAGCAAACTCCTCTCTCTTCTCCAGCTCCTGTCCATGAGCCTCGACTCCTCGACGTGGCTGTGCGAGTCCCGAGGGAGGAAGGAGGAGGAGGAGGAGTTCGCTTTCCTCTCTGTTACCTCCCACTCTGCGCTCGCGGTCAGGCCCTCGCTAGAGCTGGCATGGCAGGTCACCTAGGTTCGAGCTCCGGTCCAGCTGGGGGATCGAGCGCAGGACCAGGGACTTACTGTGTTCCCCCTCCCTGTCTAGCAGAACATCCTTGGGAACCCTTGCTACCGCCTTGTACGCATCTGCACAGCGACCATCGTTACCTTCCACGTCTTCGCAACTCCCTATCACCTGTACGCTTCGTGGCCGTGAACATCATGACGACATGTACTTCTCCCACCTCGACTCCCTGCCCCCTCCATCACTCTCCTCCTCCTTTCTCTCCTGCTCACAACCTGCAACGATCCGACCAGCGGGGTCCACCCATCGTACATGCCTACACTCCTAGAAGCCTCAAGCAGCGAGACCTCTCCTACTCCGTAGACCCTCCCGGTCTGCCGCCGCTCGTCATGTTGGAGAAGGAGGGACATGGTCCTTACAGATGGTGAAATTTGGTCCGATCGGAACACGCGCAGCACGAGCTTCGATTCAGGTGTGATCACCACAGGAAGGCTCCTGCACTCCATTCGGCATCCACTCCCCTTCTCCTCATCCTCCTCCTCCTCCTCATCATCATCATCATCATCATCATCAACAGCAACATCATCATCATCTCCATCATCATCATCTCCATCATCATCTCCATCATCATCATCTCCATCATCATCATCATCATCTCCATCATCATCAACAACAACTGTACCTGAACTCTTCCCATCTCGGATCGTAGCTTGGAGCAGCCGAGGTTCGGAAAGAGAAGCTACAAGGAGCGAACAGCCGTCAGCCATGGCAGATGCCTCCACATCTTCATGCTCACGGCTCTCCTATCGAGATGAAGTTGGCTTCACATACCCACGAGTCATGCGACAGGACTGCCAACACGCGCGATCAGCATGGCGCCAGCATGCCATCCACAGCACCCACCGTCCTTGGCGTGCTTGATGGGCCCCCCTAGCCCCCGCGCGCATGTCACAGTCACTGCTACTCTTCCTTCGAACGACTTGGCGTTCCTTGTCAGAGAGTAGTCCACAGAGAACATGGTCACGGCTGAATGTCCATGTGATAGATCTGCGCGTTCCAATTCAGCGAGCGAGTTCCCTCCGCCACTTGGACCTCCCAGTCCCTTCTATATTCAGCGGCAATTGCCTACAAGAGGATGAGAGCATGTTTGCTTCTAGAGGCCGTCCACAAGAGCAAACGGTGCATACTACTCATCACTCGCCCAGCTACTGATCCTCTGGTAGAACACGTTCTAGCGCCCTGACAAGGGACTTTCGTGCTGTCAAACCTTGTCTCCTGCTCTTCCAGAAACTTTTTGCCCCGTCCTCCATTGCCTTCTCTCTAATTCTCTGCCCGCCCAGCCCCCAATCTCGTAATCGTTTCCTCCTCCTTCTCCTACCCCTCTAGTCTCCTTCCTCTTCCGACCATCGTTCCTGCCTACCCCACTCACTGCTAGCCATGGCTCCGATCCGTTCAAACCAGCAGCGGGTATGTTAGCAGGACAGCAAAAACCTTACTATCACAATGTGCTTCTGCCTTTCTTGATGATTTCCATCTGAGGCAGTCTTGTAAAACTCAAACTCTCAGTCCGCCTGCCGCCGGGCTTTCGGGCCTCCGGTCGGGCCGGGCTGGTGAGCCTGCTGGAGCGGGCCCGTCCACCGAAGACATCCATCTGAGGCGGGTCGAGATCGGGATCGGGAGCCGCATGCCTTGTTGTTGGTCCCTGCTCTGAAGGTTCAAACCTATACTTGAAACTTGAAATTGACATGTCTAAGTTTGAAATGTTCGAGGAGAAGAATTTCGTATGTCTGGTCTTATCAGGGCGGATCTCCCCAGTAAGATGTCTCCTTAAAAGTGTTTTCTTAAAAAATCGGTTTACAAACAAAATACAGCATCATCTCAAAAGTTTCAAAAGTTTCGAGTACTGAACTATAACTTCTGATTGAAAAAATCAAATATAGGAGAAACATTTCATCTCAAACGTTTTTCGCTCGCATGATCTGGAAGATCTCTGGTACTAGACTACAGTACTGATTTTAAAACTATTTTTCGTTTTTCAGTACAAGTGTTGGTACTGAAAATCCTCTTATATATCAGCCGCTCGGGTATGTCAATAGGACCTCGTTAGGGGTTAAGTCCCCCAGTCCCTCAATACGCCATCGGTCTATGTACATGTCATAGCCAGGCTAGCACCATGCTTTAGGGCCTGAAGCTACGAAGTTTCTAGCACCTCAGCTACTTATCTCTCTAGGACCATGTATCCTCACGATACAACCCCAACCCTTGTTACTACCCCTCCCTCGTGACCACCACCCTAGATGTACCCGCCCCATGAGAACATGATGGTTCATAACCCGGTTCATTGGGATGAAAATCAGGTCAAAAGTAGGGGTACTTCCTAGTTTACCCCTCTTTTCCTCCAACACGGCTCAGAACAATGGTCCTTTCATACACTGTCCTTTACCCCACCCCCTCGTCTCAGTTCTCAATACCCCACCCCCTCCACGTGATGGCCTCCTGCTCATGCCGCCCCCTCCGCCCCTGTTCCCTCCCGCCGCCATGGCCCTGCTCGCTCTTCCTGCGCTGCATGCCAGAACCATCGCTTCATGCTCGCATCGTCCTCACCCTGATCCTCAAGTTTGGTTCTCTTCCCTCTGTCCTTCTGATCCACGACCTTCCCTTTGTCTTTTTCGAAGTTCACCCCCTTTTGTTCCTGCATGCCCCCGCCGCGTCCTCGGAGACGCTTTAGTTGTGTTCCCTCATTTTTTCCTCTCTTTTCATTGCAAAAAGGTGTTGTTTTGCAAGCTGGAAAACACTGCAGGCATGACGTACACGTAGAAAGAGGCGTACAATCGGAGAATGGTCGTTAGAGCCTGCGGTCGAATTCTCTGTTTCCTAGCTTCTTCTCTATCTTCATTGGTGTCATTGTGTGTGTATTGAGATGTCATACTTGTTCAAAGGTATTTTACTCACTCCCTTGGAGATCTGTGTCCATGTTGTGAGAAAGATGCGTATTATAAGATCCGTGCACCCGAATATCTGTTTGGATCGTATGATAAACTTTGCGGTCGCTCCTCCTCGACCTCACTGTTTTCTTGCCTTGTTCATGTAAACTTGGCACACGATGAACCATTGCAAATACTTTGACCCCATCTGTTGGCGTGATGGTATAAACCTTTGACTGGCCGCGCAATAGACTGGGAATCTGTAGATAAAGGGTAGGTGCGATGTGTAGATGGAGGGTAGGTGTCGTGAACGTGGCATGGGCATCACATCAGAAAATGTGTGATCATGCTCTAGTTGAGGCCATTTCTTGATGTCCCGTGTTGCTGAACCTGACTGGCTGTGTATAGGACCTCTACTCGCCTCCACCATCCCTGTACGCTTTTCAAGTTCCTGCCGAGTCGCCAACTGTGTAAAGTTCAGGAGTCAGAGTCAGTAGCTTGAACGGAATCAGACAGATCGAAAGGGTCAGATTTTTTCCCGAGAGGAGACATGATTTTTCAGCTGCTGGCTGCCCTGGCTATCGTCTCCCCTTGCTCCGCGTACCTCTTCCCCTCTTTGGCTCCCCACTCCTATTCCTCGTTGCTCCCTCGTGTAAACTCACAGCTCTGTCCTTTTCCTCGCACTAGTTCTGCAGTTTTTGGGCTCAATCGTCACGTGAGAGCAGAACAAAGAAGTTTTGGAGCTGCTTCCGCCTTGAACATGGTCACTATCAGCGACCTTGACGAAGAGTACGAGATCGACTACAGACAGGCTGACTTGACGGGCCAGCGGCTGTTCGTCACTGGCCTTCCCTCCTCCATGGACGATCTTCGGCTCTACCTTGCGTTCGAGGGTTTCGGAACCATCCTTGAGGCGCACGTTGCGAAGCCTGGGCTGGGTTTCGTTGTGTTTGAGGACCCGGAGACTGCAGACGATGCTCTCGATGCCATGGCGAACACGGAGATCTCGGGGAAGGAAGTTCGGGTACAGGCTTGTTGAGGCGGTATTTGGTAGGTGACGGGAGTACGGCAGGTGAAGCGAGCTCGATCGTTCTACATCAAGAAGGAGGAGGAGGCGCGGCTGAAGATGGCGAAGATGGCTAAGGACCGTGAGATGAAGATGAAAATGATCGCGATGGAACAGAACGAGAGGGCCAGGATGCTTGAGGAGGAGCACTACATCGATGTAACTCCAAACATCTCCTTGCCCCAAATCCTGAAACTGTTTGCAGTCGCACCTGTCATCCCAGAGACCTCTCAGTGCGCACATGAGGGACTTTGACCCCCGCTTCAAGAAGAGAGCTATCATCCAGGTGCTGGCAGTCCGCGTGCTGAAGAGAACGAGGGTTGATCTTTGCAGCAGGAGATGCACGATGAGGGGATGCTGAGCAACGTCTATGAGAACATCACGTTCGTGAGGAGGACGACTGAGGCCGCCCTTGCCAGTGTTGCTCAGGGAAAGGCTGCTATGGGGCATTCTGCTATGGGGCAAGAGCGTCGGTGGGTTCATAACAACCTGATCTCCCCCATCATCATCATCATCATCGGTGTCCCTTTCATCCTCATTTTCGTCATCTCCTTCACTCCCTATGACCGCGCTCCGACATCCTCGCTTTCGCTGTCTCATGACTGAGTCCAATCTGGCAGCATGGCCAGCTCGCTCTACAGTGAAAGAAGCCGCATGATGAACGCGATGAACAAGAAGACGTTTCAGTCTTCCCCCAAGGAGTCCGACGAGGAGCGAATCAGGAGACAAGCCATGATTGAGATCATGAAGGAGGGCGACAAGCTCACTAAGTCTGGCCTGAAGGTTTTCTCCTCCTCCTGCTTTACCCCCCTCCCCTTCCCTCACTCACTCACCCCTTTCCCCCCCCCCCCCCCCTCTCTCGCTCTCTCGCTTCCTCTCTCCCTCGTCTTGCTGGTTATCTTGATTTTTTCCACTTCCCAGCCTTCTGTAGTCCTTGTTGTTCATTTTGCCTCGGCTGCTCGTTTGGTCGTGATCTTTGATTTCATCAGGAAGTTGACTCCTTCGACATCGACATGGCGAAGTTGATCCGAGA
>NW_005434546.1:9676-13280 GCF_000315625.1 Guillardia theta CCMP2712
AGGGGCGGGGGGGGGGGAGGGGACAATATGAGGTCTGATCTTGAAGTCGCAGAAGGAGGAAGGGGAGGAGGAGGAGGAGAACCTAGTCGAAGAGGTACGCAAGTGTAACATATGTAAGGGAAGAGCTGAGAGGTCCTAAGGTGACGGACCAAGAGAGGACGATCCTGGACATGGTGGAGGCAAGCACCTCGAAGAAGGAGGAGAAGATCATTGCTGCCGCCGGAGCGGTAAGAGGATGGCAGGAGAAGAGGGAAGGGGAGAGAGGAGGGAGATGGCAGGAGGGAGGAGGGCCAAGGGTCTCACGCGCAAACAGGGGACGAGGAAGAGAAGGGGACGGCCACCATCGGGCAAACCAAAGAAGCAATATGTGCCCACAGGCAGACCGAGGGGAAGGCCAAGGAAATCTGCTCCTCCTTCATAAGCGCATGTATCAATATATTCATTACTTGAAGTTCGCCTCCTCTCCTACCTAGTGGTCCTCCTCTCCCTGTGCCCTCCTTGAAGTAATCTTCATCTATCTCCACCAGCTGTCCTCGTCTTCGTCCTGCTCTAATTGCTCTCCTTCTCGAGCTCTTGACATTGTCTGCTCCTCCTTCAATACTCAAGCTCGTGGGAAGTAACCTTCCTCTCCAACAAGCTGCTTCAGAAGCTCCTCTAGAACGTCCGAGTCTTTACTCCTGTTTCCTCGTCATCGTCCTCTCCACCATCTTTGCCTCATCATCATCATCATCATCATCATCATCATCATCATCATCTCCATCATCATCATCTCCATCATCGCCATTCCCATCCCTACCTCATGGTTTCTCCCACTACCATTTTGCTCTGATCAGTCTTGCCATACCCATTCGCCCCCTCGCTGTGTGGCTGAAACTTCCCGAAGCGAGTCAGCTCGTTTACCATGGATTTGACGTAGCTCCTGCTTCTTCTGTCACTGTCGCTGAACAGAATCTCCTCCTCCTCCCTACATAACCCTTCCTCTCCCTCTCCCTCTCCCTCTCCCTCTCCCTCTCCCTCTCCCTCTCCCTCTCCCTCTCCCTCTCCCTCTCCTTCTTCCCCTCTCTCTTCCTCCTTAGCTCCTCTGGCTGTTGTCTATCCCTCCCACAATCCCTTTCTCTTCCCTGTCTGCTCTGTACTCACTCTACCCTCCCCTTTTTCTCCTTCCCCCTCCTTTTCTCCCCTCCCCTCTGTTCTATCCTCGGTCCTGCCTCCCCTCCTCTTCACCTCTCCTCTTTTTCCGGATCCTGCGGAGCTGACTGCTTGCTGTTCCTCTGCTCCGTGGGAAAAGCCGCCTCCTCGTAAAGATCCACCGACTTGCTCGACCTCCGTGAGCTCACGGCAGAGGAAGGAAACGAGAGCAAGGAGAGCAGGGAAGAGCGACGCTTTTTGAGATCCTGAAGGCGAAGAATTAAGAGCTGTGCTGGAAGGGGATGAGAGGAGCAAGACGAAGGCAGCAAGGAGGATGAAGAGAGGAGGAGGAGGAGAGGAGGAGGAGGAGGCGGAGAAGGTGGAGGAGGAGGAGGAGGAGAAGGATGGGGAGGGATGAAGGAGCAAGGAGGCGCGGGGAAGCCATGGGGATGAGCGGGAGGGAGAGCGCAAGGAGGAAGATAAGAGAGCGCAAGGAATAATGCAGAAGAGGAGGAGCAGAGGAGGAGGGGGGATGGTGGGTACGAGGTAGGAAAACAAACACAGGAAGAGAGGGAGCAACAGCAGCAGCGGCAGCATCAAGGGGAGCGGAGAGGGAGGAAGGGGTCAAATAGGTTCAGCAGGTGAAGGAGCGGCAAGTATAGTGAGTATGTTGACCGAGTACGCCTCCTGCAGTGTTCTCGCGCGGTCGATGGCTTCCGAAGAAACGGCAGCACTTATGTATCCTCCTCCTTCAAGGTAGACCTGACAAGGAAGAGAAGCGAGAGCAAGGAGGAGAACGAGGAAGAGGACGAGGCAGGGGACGAGGGAGAGAGTTAGGACGACGGCGAGAACGATGGAGAAGAGAAAGAGGAGGAGGAGGAGGGGATGACAAGGAGGACGAAGACGAGGAGGATGAGACTTACCTGGTCGGTAGTGAGCTCTTGGTCAGATCTCAGCGGAGATGCAGACGTCTGCTGCTTGTGGAGAGGAGGAGAGGAAGGAGATAGAGGAAACGAGAGAGAAGAAACATAGTGCGAGGGAAGCGAGACCTCCCCAGAAAGAAGAGGGTGTGGCTCGTACTTGTGACCATGAGCAAGAGCAGGGGCAGGGGAAGGAACAGGAGCAGGAGCAGGAGCAGGAGCAGGAGCAGGAGCAGGAGCAGGAGCAGGAGCAGGAGCAGGAGCAGGTGGAGCAAGTAGCGACTGCGACTGAGCTCGAATTCCTTCCATCACAAGGTCCTTTGCCCAAGTGCGGCAATCCTACATGAGCAACGAATAATTGGACTGAGAGAAGCTGTAGTAATAGTAGGACGAGAAGCAGGAGCAGGAGCAGGAGGAGCAGGAGCAGGAGCAGGAGGAGCAGGAGCAGGAGGAGAACGAGGAGGAGGAGGAGGAGGAGCAGGAGGAGGAGCAAGAGAAGCAGGAGCAGGAGCAGGAGCAGGAGCAGGAGAACGAGGAGGAGCAGGAGGAGGAGGAGCAGCAGCAGCAGCAAGAGCAGCAGCAAGGTGGCTACCTCGCTGCTGCGGCGAAGTTGATGCGAGCTGGAAAGGTTTCGCTCCTCTCTGAGAGTTTGACGGACATCTTCCAGCTCGTGCCTGAAGGAGAGTAAGAGGGGGAGACACAAGAGGAGGGGGGAGGAGGAGAGGGGAGGAGGAGAGTGAGGTGGGGGGGGAGGGAGAGGAGGGGAGCGACAAGAAGGAAGGAGGGAAGGGAGGGGCAGGACGAGAGGGGAGTTATGGAACCGAAAATAATTGGAAAAAGACAAAACTGCAGCATACAAATACAGTATAGACAAGAAGAATGAAGTTGAAGAGGACGAGGAAGACGAGGAGGACGAGGACGAGGACGAGGACGAGGACGAGGACGAGGATGACGAGGAGCACGAGCACGAGCAGGAGGATGAGGAGCAGGAGCAGGAGCAGGAGCAGGAGCAGGAGCAGGAGCAGGAGCAGGAGCAGGAGCAGGAGCAGGAGGACGAGGACGAGGACGAGGACGAGGACGAGCAGCAGCAGCATTGGCAGGATACCTTAGTTTCTCAACGACTTCCCGCAGTTGGACCTTGAACAATGTCAAGTCGATTCACCTGGTCGAGTCTCACCAGCTGCTGCATCAGATTTTCGTTGTCAGCTCGCAGATCGACGACTGAGCCTGTCGAGGGAACATCATCGGAGGAGGAACAACAGAAGACAGGCAGGGCAGGCAGGCAGGCAAGCAGGTGAATGGAAAGGCCTACGAGTACGAGTACGAGAACGAGTACGAGTACGAGTACGAGTACGAGTACGAGTACGAGTACGAGTACGAGTACGAGCTCACTCCCTCTTGTTGTCTCCCACCTCTCAGCTCTTGGTTATCCGACTCGAGCTTTGCAAGCATCTGAAGCACCTCCGACATCTTCGCAAGCACGTCACCTCATCACGTTGGGACTACCTGAGAAAGCTCTCTCCTCCTCCTCCTCTCTCCTCTCTCTCTCTCTCCTC
>NW_005434546.1:14141-20549 GCF_000315625.1 Guillardia theta CCMP2712
CCATCTGAGGGGGAGGCGCGTCAGAGGAGGAGGAGTTGTAGATGATACGGCACCAGTGAAGTATTTGATCTTCTTTGCACCGGGTGTGAGAACGAAGAAGTACGGGATCGTCTCTGTCAGGACGAAGTCAGCAAGCACAAACTCTCCCAAACTCCCATTATCATCGTTGAGATGATTATCAGCATCTCCATCATCGTCTTCGTCAACATCATGTCGAACAACTCCGTCTCCCAGCATCATCAGCACCATCAGCACCATCATCATCTACATCATCTATCATCTACAAGCTCCATCATCATCTGTCACCATGTAGCTGCGGGCAGCAGAACCATCCTCTCTTGATGGTCCGAGGAGGCTGAGGCTTCTGCAGCCCCCAACTCAGCGCTTGCAAACCTCCACCGCACAGCAGCACCTCGTTCATCTCAAAGTGAAGCTCCACCTTAGACATCTGCCAGAGCCAAAACATGGTTGTCGGAGCACGAAATCACAAACATCACACTATCACCCCCTGCGGCCCAACCAGCGACTGCTCGATCGAACAAGTTAGAGGAGGCGCAGCATGGGGCAAGCGCAGCAGAGATTTTGAAGCACCTGCTTCTTAGGCGTGCGGACTTCATACCATCCCCCCTCCTTCTGCTCTGATAGTGCTCGTGTCAGCAACCTCTGTGATAGGCTGCAAAGGTCTCTCCATGCTCACCAGCATGTGTTTCTATCCTGCTGATCGGGACCACGACATTTCCTGCGAGGTTGACGTGTGAGTGACAACGAGGAGGAGGTTGCGAACTACCGAGAACTTCGTGCTCTCCGGACAAGACACTCTCACTTAAGAGCCTTACAACCACAAAGTGATGCTCCGTCTTTGCGAGCTCCTCGATCTGCGAACAGAGACGACCGTCGGTCACCAACCACGTTGCAAATAGTCTCAGCATCAACTTCGACAGAAATGAAAGCAAACATCACAAATGCAACTACAAATATAACTACAACTACATATGCAACTGCAACTGCAACTGCAACTGTATCTGCAACTGCAGCTGCAGCTGCAGCTGCAACTGCAACTGCAACTGCAACTGTATCTGCAACTGCAACTGCAACTGCAACTGCAACTGCAACTACATGTGACATAAGTCTCAGACAATTAGCTGTTGTCACCTGGAAGCTCTCGTTCCATGACGGATGCAGACCGCTTGCGGCAATCACGGTAGAGTAAGAGAACGCACACTTCCCAGGCTCGTGTTGTCGTTCCCTGCAAATGACCTGCACAAGACAGCGAAATCCTCTTCCCTCTCCCACGTCCTGTCCTCTCCCTGTCAGCTCCTCTCATACATGGAAAGATCGTTCCCTACAGGCAAGTTGCGGGCTTGCCGCACCACTACTGTCAGAAGGCGATTGCTCTGCACAAATATGAGCGACTGCTATTGCACCGCGAAAGAGGATACCGTCATTCCTCGAGGTTTACCATGGCATCGTGCAAACGCAACACAAATCTTGTTTCTCTTTCTGGTCAGAAGCGTGAGAGGTCGCAAGGGTGTGAAGATATTGATAATCAGGGATTCAATCAGGAATTCACCACCACCAAATAGTTTGGTGTAATGTTGAGGATTATCATGCATGAGATGGATAGAGGATATCCATTGTGCAATGGCCTTGAACCAACATTTTCACCACCAGGGCCGTGCGCAGTGGCAAAATTCCTAGTTTCAGGTCCTCTTCTCTCCCTCTCCAATATCTCCCTCTATGACAACATTTTCACCCACGAACAAGATCTTATGGAAGGAAAGGCCAAATGATTCTTTCCTATTGCGATGTTCGACCACGCCAATTCTTCATATTCTTCATTCGCTGCTTCGTTCCTTTCTTAAATTGTTCTACAGCACCTCTGCGCCCTTCCCATCTTGTCTCTCAGAGCGCCTTTCTCCTCGAAACGTGCTCTCCAATATCCTCCTCCCTCATCTCTCATTTGCCTCTCCCTTCTCTCTCATTGTATCCTCTTCTCCGCCATGATACTCTTCATTTCCTCGTCCTCTCTCCACCTGATCCCTTCCTCTCTTCCTCCTGCTCTTCTTTACTGTGGAGTCAGGTCGTGCATTCCCTCTATCGGTGAAAGGAGGGGTGGGGTAGCAAATAACCCCTGAATCCAAATCAGACTACCCCCCTTCTTTCCAATGGGAAGACTTCGACAGTACCCTCCCACCAGACATATAAACCACCACCCCTTTCATCTGCCTACCCCGGCATTCCGATCACCTAGCTGAGGCTGGCTCGTATTTGAGTACCCCACCCTTATCTTTTAGAGCTCATTTGAATCTAAAGCACCCCTTACTGTCCACTTTCTGAAGCCTGAGTCAATCGGCCCCGCAGACTCCGGGACCCCTACCCCCGCTGGTCGAGAAGTTTGACTTTTTTTTTAACCCCATCTCCAAATTTAGTCACGGTGTCACTACCCCACCCCCTTTCGGAAATCAACATTTTTTCTACCATTTAAAGCTCTTGTACCGGTCCGTTCAGAATGCCTGGCCGTCAGTAGTAGAAGTCCTCGTA
Organism: Guillardia theta CCMP2712; assembly: GCF_000315625.1. Classification (NCBI taxonomy): domain Eukaryota; class Cryptophyceae; order Pyrenomonadales; family Geminigeraceae; genus Guillardia; species Guillardia theta. The sequence goes on from NW_005434546.1 coordinate 16,683, forward strand.
CCGTACCCTGCTTTACTTGACTGCAACCGATGGATTCATCCAAGCCGGCCCTCCGACGAGTTTGAGCGCCCCCCGCCGGGCCGCGGGGGGCAGGCCCTCCGAGTTAACGCCGGCCGGGCGGGGCGCCGGGGGGGGGGCGCCCCGGGCCCGGCGGCCCGGCGGCCGCCGGAGCCGCCGGTCGGCTCAGTTTACTCAAAGTTAAGATAACTCGTCAAAACAGAATCACAAATGAACAGAGCCGAGGCTTGAGGGCCCTGCCACTGTCACTGTCGCACAGGCGGCCGAATGAAGCCGCTGAGCCGCGGCACGGCAGGCACTGCCCAGTCACGGGCTCCCCGGCTCAGCGGCTGCCCGGCCCGGGCAGCCCCCGGGCCCGGCCGCCGGACATCCGACTGATCGGATGTCCGGCGGTCGGGAGTGGCAACCGCGGCGTGCTACTTGCAGCGGCCTGCGGCCTGCACTCCTGACGGTGACCGCCTGAACAACCGTCGTGCCGCCGCCGGTGAGTCACGGGCCGTCACCGGGTGCACGGCCGCTACGGTCGGACTAGCCGCTGAGCGTCACTGCCCGACTCGGACGAGCGGCTCTGTCATAGCGCCGCAGCGGCCGCAGTTCGGTGACTTGGTGACAGTGCTGCTGGAGTCCCTTCGGGCGGTGACGGTCCACGCGTCGGAGGGCCACTGGCCTCAGCCTGCCCTCGGAACGGAAGTTGAAGCCGCCTCCGAGTGAACTGACCGTGCCTTGACTCAGTCGGTGGCAACGCGACACTGCCCGGCCAGCGTCGGCCGGGCCGGGCTATGAGTCGCCCCGGCCGTGACTTCAAGGCTTCGAACTGAGCGGCCCTGCAGCCTCAGTGCCCGGCCGCGTTCGAGAATTATCCGACAACAAAAAGATAAAAAAATGACTTCACTGGTACTATTTAGAGGACAATCCGTACCTTGATGACGTCATGGACTTTTCTTTGTTCTTCCCTTGGTTGGCGGTAAATGTTTGAAATAAATATCAAAGAAGTTGAAAGTATTTATTTAAATTTGTAGTTTATAGACCAAAATTGTTGAATTGGTTTCAATTTGTTTCGCCAATTGTCTGACGCTCAAACTTGTTTACATGGCTCAGTGATTGAGATGAGCAAAGCAGGCAGGAAGAGGAGCAGGAGCAGGAGCAGGAGCAGGAGCAGGAGCAGGAGCAGGATCAGGAGCAGGAGGACATGATTGAAAAGGAACAGGACAACTTTCGAGATCATAGAGATGGAGAAGTACTGTACAACATGCAAGGATCACCGAGGAAAACTCTGCCAAGCCACCATGCTAAACTTGTCTCGCCTGTCTCCCCAGATCCTCCCTGATGGCTGGAACGTCGCTCCTCATCCTTACTGACTTGAACATGCCAGGATGACGCGGCTGGTTCGGCTCTCCTTCCTGATCCTCTGCCTCCTTTCCTCGCACGTCACAGCGGATGAAGGAGCGTACTCCTCCATTGACGACGTGCTCATCCTCACATCGGAGAACTTCGACAGAGAAGTAGCCAAGCACACTGAAGGCGACAAGGCTCTGCTGGTAGAGTTCTACGCGCCATGGTGCGGACACTGCAAGGCTCTCAAGGTGGGAAAGGAGGTTGAGCGGGAGGAGGATGAGGGGTAGAGGATGAAAGAGAGGGGGTCCAGAAGGAGGAACGGAGGGGGGGATGGGCGGTATCTGGAACTAAGGCATACTGCGCAGCCCAAGTACATCGAAGCTGCCAAGAAGCTCATGCAGAACAACCCTCCTATCCGCATCGCTGCCGTCAACGCCGACGAGGAGAGCAACAAGAACCTTGCTTCCCGGTTCGGAGTCAGCGGCTTCCCCACCCTCAAGGTCCTCAAGGACGGAGGCAGCACCGTGCTCGACTACGACGGTCCTCGGGAGACCGATGGCATCGTCAAGGTTGCTGGATCAAGTGCTGCGTTGCTCCTCCCCTGACAGCGGTGGACAGCACGTCCTCGCCTCGCAGGGCCCCACCTGGACGGAGGTGACGGAGAAGGAGGAGGTGGAGCGGCAGAGGGGGGCAGGGAAGAGGGTGGCTCTGTTCGTTGGAAAAGAGCCGCGGGAGGCGTCCAAGGCTTTTGCAGCATTCAAGGAAGCAGCAGCGAAGGTGTGAAGAGAGATGAGGGAGAGGAGGGACGAGAGGGAGGAGTGAAGGGATAGGAAGGGGCAGGAGAGGAGAAAGTAGGGGAGGGAGGGGAAGGGGGGGAGGAGAATCAGGGGAGAAGAAGAGGAGAAGGAGGGCAGGAGGGGAGAAGGATGGCAGGAGGAGATAGAGAGGAGCACAGTGGAGGAGGAGTTGAGAGGTCTGACTTGCTGACCAGCTCAAGGGAGACGTAACGATGCTCGCCTGCTTTAACGAGCAAGTCGCCAAGGAGTTTGGACTGACCGCCCCTTCAGTGTCAGTCTTCACTGAATACAAGGTCAAGATCATGCATTCACTTTTGCTGCGGCTATTTCTCCTCCTGCTCCTGCGCTTCCTTCCTGCTACCCGTCTCCCCTCCTCGTCTCTCCTCTCCACCTGCTCCTCCTGAAAATGCTCACGAACATATTGCGAACGATGATGAAAAGACCGACGATGACGTCATGCGCTTTTCGTGTTGTTGCTGTCTCTTTCCTCATACATCATCCAGGCTGAGGGAGCGAGACATGAGAAGCTGGAAGAGAAGCTCAACGATGCCCAACATGTCCAGGTGAGGAGCCTCCTCCTGCTCGTCCCTTGTTGCATCTCCTCCCCCTCCTCATTGCTTTGCTGTAGAACTTCATCAACGACATGGCTCGACCCCTGGTTTCCTTGGTCGGCAACAGCGACGAGCATGGCATGCTGTGAGAGAGGGAGGGCAAGGTCCAGACTTGTGCTGACTTGCGATGCAGCATGAAGACAGACCTACCGATCATGAAGATGGTGAACGTTTACCGCACGTTTCTGTCCTTCACCCTGACCCTGAGCGCCAGTTTGTCAACGGCAAGGACAGCAGTGACAGACAAAACAGGAAAAACATGTTCCGCAACCGCATCAGCAAAGTGAGCTGCCCACAATGCCCCCGTTACCATCGTATCACAACACAACATGCCTGCTTGTCCTCTCCCATGACTTCACCTCTGCTCACATGATCGTTCAGCCTCTTCGTCACCTGACGCCTCCTCTTCCCCCCCCCAGGTTGCCATGGATTACAAAAACAAGATAACATTCGCTGTCAGCGATGACGTGGAGGGAGGAGCGAGCTACGAGTTGGAAGAGTACGGAATCTCTTCCTCTGACCTCCCTGCTATCGTCATCAGAAAGGTACGAGGAACTTGAATCTCGTGCTCCCTGCGGACATCATATCCTCCAGCCCCTGCAGCCATCTTCAATTTCCTTTCTCTCCTCTCCTCCTCTCCTTCTCTCCTCCTCCTCCTCGCCGCCTCCTGCGCATGATCCTCCCCCCACAGCCCCTCTCCCCCTCTCCCCCTCTCCCCCTCTCCTCCTCTCCCCCTCTGCTCTCTTTCTGCTTGAACTCTTTCTTCATCTTCCTCGTCCAACCTCTCCACGTCCTTTCTCGCCTTCAACGTTTTCCCGGCCATTTCTTGCACACGCTCCTCCTCTTCCTCTCCTTCTCAAGGGTGACGATGCAGCAGGGAAACCTCAAGTACAAGTTCGATCCAAAGAACGAGGAGGAGAAGAAGTTCAAGGCGTCAACTTTCAAGGCCTTCGCCGATGATTACCTCGCCGGCAACAAGTCGGTTTCACCCCTCCTGCCCCTCCAATCACCTAATTTCCTCTACATTCTCCTCTCCTCCTCGTCCTCCTCGTCCTCCTCGTCCTCCTCGTCCTCGTCCTCCTCCTCGTCCTCGTCCTCGTCCTCCT
>NW_005434546.1:20649-42997 GCF_000315625.1 Guillardia theta CCMP2712
TCCCCCCCTTCCCTCTCCTCCCTCTCCTCCCTCTCCTCCCTCCCTCCCTCTCCACTACCCCCTCCTCAACTCTCTTTCCTTTCTCCCCTCCTCCCCCCTCCTCCTTCTCACCTTCCACAGGTACGGCAACATTGTGATTGCCAAGTTCGACGCCACGGCCAACGACAGCCCGCACGGGGAGCTGCAAGCGCAGGGCTACCCGACCATCAAGTTCATCGCAGCAGGAGACAACAAGATCTCCGACTACACGGGCGAGAGAGATGCCAAGTCCATCGTTGACTGGGTGAAGAGGGAGGCAAAGTGAAGGAAGACCAGGTGGGGGAGGATGGGGGTAGAGGATGAGGATGAGGATGAGGATGTTATAGAGGAGGGTGAGAGGAGGAGAGGATTGTAGATGAAAGAACAAAATGCCGATACAAACCCCATTTTCAATCTTCGTCTTTATCCCTCGTTCTGCTGCTGCTCCTCGTCCACTCTCCCCTTCGAATCCCAACCCCCTCCCAACCCCCTTCCTTCAGCTCTCAGACACTTGCGCGTCATCCTCGTCTTCAACTTTCACGGATGAATTGAAACATATTTCACTTTATCTGTTGGACTTTAACATGAAATCGAATACCCAGTGACAACTTGCTTCACTCCACTGCATCCTCATCCTTTCCGTCTCCCTCCTCCTCCTCCTCTCCTCGCCCACCCCCAACCCTCATCTCCTTTTACCCGTTCTTGTCCCGCTGCCGCTGCCGCCGCCGCCGCCGCCGCCGCCGCCGCCGCCGCCGCCGCCGCCGCTGCATCAAACCCCTCGAGCTTCGTCCAGGTAATAGTCCATGGCCGAAAACAGCTCTGATGATTGCTCTTCCACCACCTGCCCTCCTACCTGCTCTCCCCTTCCCCTTTTCCTCTCCTCCTCTTTCCTCATCTTCATAGCGACTTTGCTTGCCGGCCCCGCAGCCTTCGCCTGCTGCTCGACTCGTCTCCGTCCTCCTTCCCTCTCCAGCACAGCCTTCACAATCCGTTTCCCCTGCTCTTTCCCCCTCACTTCCACCATAGCCTCCTCTTCCTCGTCCTCCTCGTCCTCGTCCTCGTCCTCCTCGTCCTCGTCCTCGTCCTCCTCCTCCCCGCTATCTCCCGAGTATCTAGGGTTCAGCAAGGATGCAGGAAAGAGACTTCGAGCCCGCGCCATCGCCTGCTCGCTGACGAGGGACAGGGAGACTTTACCGACAACCTCCTGGACAAACGAGATGAGGAGGAGGAAGACAAAGTCGGGGAGCAGAAGAGGAGAGGAGGAGAACGAAGATAAATGATGATGCTGATAATGACGATGATGATGATGATGATGATGATAATGATGATAATGATGATGATGATGATGACGACGACGACGACGACGACGACGATGATGATGATGATGATGATGATGAGGAGGATGAGGATAAGGATGAGGAGGAGATGGAGGAGGAAGAAGAGATTGAGAAAGAGGAGGAAGAGGAGACAGTGTTGGTGATCATCAAGAGGTTGGTAGGAATTGCTTGCCTCATCTTCGCCGACGAAAGAAGCGAGAAAGAGTTGACCATCCTGATGAGGAAGAAGTGAGCGAGAGCGAAAGAAAGAACGACAAAGATGGAGATGAACGAAGGATGCGATGCAGGAGCAGAGGGCGGAGGAAGATGAAGAGGAGGATAAGGATGAGGATGAGGATGAGGATGAGAAGGAGGAGGAGGAGGATGAGAAGGAGGAGGAGGAGGAGGAGGAGGAGGACGTGCAAGAGAAAGTTGGGGTGGATGAGCAAGACAGGCAGACCGAGAGCAGGAGCAGAAGTATGGGAATGGGGTAACGGATAGAAGGGATAAGGGCAGATGGCGTAGGGAGAATAGAGAAGGAGGAGGAGGAGGAGGAGGAGGAGGAGGAGGAGGAGGAGGAGGAAAAGGAGGAGGAAAACCTGCACGTGCTGCAGGCTCACTCGGCAGACCCCAAGCTCAACATCTTCGAGCTCCTCGTCGTCGTCAGCTTGTCCGAAGAGAAGGACGTCGAGCGAAGGATGACCTGGAAGGTGTGAGGAGAAGAGGGAGGAGGGAAGAAGACGGGAGGGCAAGTCGAGGAGAGCAGAAGAAACGAGTAGTGGAGGACAGGTGAGGCGGCAGGGAAGGAAGCGGGAGGGAGCGGGAGGGGGCAAGAGGATAGAAGAGAGCGAGGAAGGGGGAGAGAGAAGAACGGGAAGAGAGGAAGGAAAACCTGAGGAGGAAGAGTTCGAGGAGGAGAGAGCGGAGGCGAGAGGGAGGAAATAGGACTGATCGTCTTGCGGGTCTAAAGAGAACTTGACGGAGTGACTGAAGATCATCTCGTGCGCCCTTGGAAGAGATGCGCTGGATGGCAGACGTTAGGAGGGAAGAAGGGTAGGCAGGGGATTAGGAGAGGGACAAGGAGGACTGAAGGAGGAGAGTAGGAGAGAAGAACAGCGGAAAAGAGGAGCAGAGGAGGGGAGCAGAGGAGGAGAAGAAGAGAGGAGGACAGGAGAGAAGAAGATAAGAGAAGAAGCAAAGAGGATGGGAGAACAGGGACGACAAGCAATAGGGACGAGGATGTGGAGGACATGGGGTAGAACAGATATGTCCAACTCACCTGGCCTTGTCGTAAATTCTCATTTCATCCACCTCTTCCTCATCCTGGTCATCCGACATGTCAGGTCCACAACCGTCACAAGCCGATCGGTATTACCCCGGCAATAAAGACAGCGGATACGAACAAGTTGGGAAAGCGCCGGAGGGAGTCAAACTGACTCTCTTCAAGCTCAACTCGGTCGATCTTGACGCTGACATGTTTGCTGCGGACACGAACATCAGTGGACGATATCGCGTCCTCTACCACTCTACTGCTACTCCATCACAACTACTCGCTGTTTTCATCAACAACTCACCTCCTATCGAACTCTTCGTCTTCATCGCACGGTTCGCCGTACATGTCATCGATAGACTGCAATCTTTCTCAGCAACCTTCTCTCAGCAGGGGCACCAGCTCCTCACCATGTCCGGCAGGCGGCAGGAGCCCTCGGGCATGACCACCGGAGCTCTCTGCGCCTTCATGGCATCGTGTATGTCTAGCAAAGATGAACCCTCGAAGCTCTCTCGTACACTCTCCTGCTCCTGCTCCTGCTCCTGCTTCTGCTTCTGCTGCTGCTGCTGCTGCTCCTCCTCCTCCTCCTCCTGCACAAGTTGGTTTTCTTTCTCCCTTGTGGTCTTCCCTCCCTGAACATGGTTCGGGAAGGAGTGCAAGCACGAGCTGAGAAGTGCGCGAACTCTCAGGAGGCGGTCAGAAGTCTGATGTCCTGCCGTTTCCTGTCCTCCTCTCGCAGATTTCCCGCAAAGGTCAACAAGCCCCGGAATCCATTCGTCCTCGTACCTCCCCTGCAGCAGGAAAGAAACGACCTCCTCCTCCGCATACTCCACTGCTCTCCTCAGGCACGCCAACGTCTCAGCCCCTCCTGCTACAAGAATGTCCCGCATCCTGTTCAGGCGCTCCTCTTTCACATCCCCTTCGCTGTACATTTCCTCCTCCTCCTCTTCCTCCTCCTCTCCCTCTTCCTCCTTCCTCCTCCTTTGATTCTCCTCCATGGCACGGTATCGCACCAAAGAACAAACGACGCCCATGGCAGTGATCGCAAGTTCCCTCGTCTTGTTATCGCCTTTCCATCTTTCTTCCTGCTCCTCCTCCTCCTCCTCCTCCTCACAGAGAATTTCCGTCAGCCAGGGTTCACCAGTGAAGCATGAAGACGGGATACGGGCATTGACGTCCACTCCAGATATGACGTACCGGTGTACCATATCCTCCTCCTCTGCCCCTACTGCCTGAACGAAGCCTATCGTGTCCTCCGCCATGCTCCTGATCTCGATTCGCTCCGCCACATGCTCGTACAGATCCTCCACGCCCTCCTCCCTCTCCTCCTCCCTGTACACACCGACGTTGTTCATCCTCCTTCTGTCAATCCCCTTCCCCGTCCTCTTCCCAAACCTCCACAATCCATCATAGATTCGCTCTTTCCTCTCAAACAACACCCCCCTCCCGTGCTGTATTCCCTTGCTCCATTCACCCTGGTAGACCTCTCCTGTACCATACACCATTCTCCCCTCTCCCTCCGGCATCCCGTCCTCAAACCTCCCTTCGAACTCGTTCCCTCCCTTCCTCCACTTCCCCTGTCCTTGCTGAACTCCTCTCCTCCACTCTCCTTCATAGCTTGACCCGTCTCCCCACGTCTTCCTCCCCCACCCATGAGGCAGGTTCTGCACAAACTCTCCGTCAAACGTCTCCTCTCCTCCTCTCCCTGTCAGCCTTCCCTTCCCCTCTGCCATCCCGTTCCTGAAGCTCCCAACGTAGACCTCCCCAGTCTTGTGTACCCACCTCCCCTCCCCATGACACTGACCGTCCAAGAACTCCCCCTCATACGAGGTCCCATCAGGAAACCACATGCTTCCTCTCCCCTCCGCTCTGCTCCCCTCCACCTCTCCCTCGTAATGCACACCGGAGGCCAGCTCGGCCTTGACTACTTTCCTCTTCTCCTTCATCCATCCATCTTCCTGCTTGTCCTCCGATCTCACAGCCTCCCTCCTCCTTCCTCTTGACCTGCTCCAGTACGGGAGGAGGGAGGGCCGCGGGATTCCGAACCGCTCCAGGTCACCCCCTGTGATGATGCGCCGAGAGGTCAACAAAGCAGCAACGACTTCCCACTGAGTAACGGTGGAGGAGGAAGGGAGGTGAAGCTCGCGCAGACGATGCAGGCATCCGTCCTTGACCTGCACCCGCTCGTAGTGTTTGCGGTACCGCATGAGAGAGGAGCGGGATATAACCTCCTCCTTGTACCCCTTCGCATCTTTCCCTCCTCCCTTTTCCCCCTTCCTCTGCTCCATCTCCTTCCTCCCCTCCTTTCGCCCCGCCGTCGCTTCCTCCTCCCTGCCCCCGCTCCTCGTTGACGCGTCTGCCTCCTCCTTGGCGACGCGAAGAATGCTGCCTTTCTCCTCCTCCACCCTCTGCAGCCTCCAAGATCGCCCCGAGGAGAGGGAGATTATCACCCAGGAGCCCACGGGACCTCGAAGCAGCGTCTCCACGTCCTCAGTCTTGAGATTCTTGGAGGAGAACGCAAGGGCGAATTCTCCCTCCTCCTCCTTCTTCCTCTCCACGTCTCGGACATGATCGATCACGTCCCCAACCCTCAGCTTCCCTTCAGCTGGAGAGTTCCTGGAGATCTTTCGCACAGTCATCCTCCCTCCTGCATCCTTGCCCACCGAGATCCCAACCCCTCCGATCAACGTTTTCTCTTTCTTCACCAGGTCAGCCCTGGCAATCCGAGGAGGAGCGGACGACTGCAGGAGGGACTGGGCTCGCTCCTGCATCCTTACAAGCCGCTTCTTCTCCATCTCCTCGTACCTCTCCACAGCCTTCCCCTCCTCGCTAGGGGCCTCCTTGTCTGTCACGGTGAGCACCTCCGGCACTGAGACCCAGTCCTGTCCATTGAGAGTGACGAGGAGGTACGCTGGCCCAACGAATCTCAGCCTTGGCACTTCCCCATGGAAACATTTCTGTACGCTGAAGTACTTGAGGCGGAAGTCAAAGGACTGCGACTGATCGCCAGGAGCATCGCCGTCGTCCTGAACCCTCAGCTTGACAATCCTGCCCATGAGGAGTGGAGAGGAAAAGAAATTCTCTCCCTCGATCTTTACCTTCATCCCGCCCTGGGCCGAGATGACCCGGGGCTTGGCTCTCAGCGGGAGTAGGGGAGGGTGCGAGGTGAAGTCCTCCTCCCCGCAATCCATCCAGCTCATCCCATCGTCAAAGCTCGCCTTGACCTTGAGCCTGCAGTTCCCGTAGCTCTCTAGCTCCATCAGCCTTGGGGTAACGCACTTCATCTCGCTGCTTGAGAGATCCGACGGAAGAATCTGAACCCTCCTATCGTATCCCCTCCCTTGGAACCTTATCCACGCCGAGCATCCCTGCCGTGGATGAAAGTTCTCCCCTCTGACCGTGAAGCTCCAGCCTCCCTCGCAGCTGGCAAGGAGGGGAGAGAAGGAGCTAACCACTGGCTTTCCCCTCACCTGAATCTTCTTGAAGCAGGGAGGGGACATGGTTTTCCCGCCGTCAAGGGAGACCCTGACCTCGAGGTCGACATCGTTGACGAGCTCACAGTTGGGAATCTGGAACGAGACTATCTCCTTCCCTCTCTCTGCCGATGCCTTGATCGTATGATTGTTGATCACGGTCCCGGTCTTGGTATCGCATTCGCTCAGGTTAACGACAACGTCTCCTGTGTCAAACAGCGGGTAACCAGTGCAGTGCACCCTCACAGTTGGCTCCATGTGGAAGAACAAGAAGTCTGGCTCGACGTTCACAAGCAGAGGGTTCTCCCAGAATGTCACGCTCGCCAGCCCCATCTTCTTCCTCAGATCCTTCAGTCGCTCCTTGACCGCTTCCTTCTTGTTGGCTGCAGTCTTCAGCAGGGAGTGCTCCTCCTTCCAGTTCAAGTACTCCCTGTCGAAGTCGGCATCGTTCAGGCTCAGCTCGAAGTGGACTTGTCCCGTGACAGAGAGGCTGCCGACGTCTGCAAGTAGCTGCTCCCCAAACATCTGCCCCTTGACTGTCTCCAAGGTCTCCTCCTCCTCCGTCTTGAGACGCACGCGCAGCTGCATCTTCCTCCAGATCTCTTTCTCCGCATCCGAGATCTCTGCATCCTCGTAGTTCAGCTGCTCGAGATGAAGCACCAGCATCGTTATCGTATTGGCCTGCGCGAAAAGCTCAGAGGTAGAAGGGACTTGTCAGTTACAACCGCTGAAGCTTTCACAAAGTCCGGCTTCGCCGCCACGACAGAGGGCTGGTGATAGAACAGGAAGTGGCAAGAGCCAACCTCTGCCTTGTTCACCATCAATCTTATCTTCGTTAGCTCCCGCTTCCCCCACATCGGCGAGGTACATTCGCAGGAAGCTGAGGACTTGGTCCTTCTTTTAAACTGCGCCACCACGGGGATTCGCCGCAGGGGAGTGCAGAAGACGACCTGGAAGGTCGTGCCCTCATTCCAGCTGTCCTCGTTTGTCAGCGTTAGCACAACCTTCGTCCCTCCCGTGGACGGGCCAGAGGTCGGGGATATCGAAAGTTCCATCGAGGGCAATGGGGATATGCAGCTTTTTACCTCCTCAAAGAACAACCTTCTCCTGCTCGCAGAACTAGATCCAACAAGTTCGCATCATGACCTACTGATCTGCGTACATATCCTCCTCCCTCCTCCCTCCACCCTCCTCCCTCCTCCCTCCATATCCTCCCCACTAGAGCCCCCCCCCGCCGCCACCATGGTCTCCCACAAACCGAATTTGCTGCCCTCTCCCTTGCTAGTTCAAATCGCTTCTATCGCTACTGCCTCCCATGACTAATATATTCTCAGTGACTTGCAGGCCCGGCCTGGTGCCCGGCCCCGAATGCCCGGCTGGTCAGCCATCTACCGCGCTGGAACATCGATCCACGCCTGAAATGGCGGACGCTAGGGAAGCGCGCAGGGCGAAGATCCTGGTGAGCGTGGAGATGGATCACATGAGGGTGTGGTGTGAATAGATCTAGATAAGGAAGAGGATGGGATGAAGCAGCTGGGGGATGGATCGGAAAACAAACTCAAAGTGTGAGAAAGATAGAGTGTAGCAGCACTGTAATGGGGCGTCCAAAAGTACACGTGGTTGACGCTGGAGCTAAGGATCATACCTGTGCGCGGATGAGATGAGGAAACCATAATGTATCATGCAAACCAATGTTGCAAGTAGTTAGTGAGGGGAACAAAGCACGCTCCGAACGATTGGAATCAGCAAGTGGTTGCATTCCCAGCAAGCTCAGGGGATGCTCATGAAAGACAGGGTGTTGATCTGTTTGAATGGACAGGCAAATGCAGAGAAGAGGATGGCGAAGGTGACTGGAGGATCCAAGTAAAGTGCCACCTCGTTTGGCCGCTCCTGACAAGTTGCCGATCAGGGAGCTGGATCCGATGGCAAATGACCCGGTCTTTGTGGAAGCCTTGCTTCTTGCTTCGATGCTGTGACAGCTTCCTTCCAGTCCGATGACATCGTAGCCAGAATGAACAATGATGAGATTGTTGCATCCCTCTTGCAGGTTGCGATGTTGGTCATGAGATGAACTTGTTCTGATCCGGTGCCTGGCAGAAGGAGGCTAAGAATTCTATCAAGAACGACTCGAAAGAACAAGAGGTATTGTGCTACTTCTTCGTCTTCTTCTCAAGGAGTATTCCTGAAGAGCGAAGAAGTGATAGAAGAGGTCTTCACTGCTGGTGCAAGAAAGGTCTGGCGCTTTCGACTTCCCTTCTCATTCTGAAGGTCCTGTTAGCGCATGGAGGAGGAGAAGCAAGAGCAGGAACGAGAGCGAGAGGTAGATTTCTTGAGAGTGTTTCTGCGATGCAGCTTATCCAATATCAGGGGCTCCACAAATCCTATCGAGTAAGGCTGTGGCGTATACAAACAGCCAAGGTATCCCTCTTATGTTGTCTAGAAATTCCGATTCGATCTTACCCATGGCAAGGTTTTGGTTGTGCTTGTTCGCGCAATGTTGCTTGTTTGGTATGGATACTCCATGGTTGGTGTTGCAATGTCTTATTCTATCTCTAATATTTGATAATAGTTGTTTTCACTTTCTTCCAAAGGAGAATCAAACAATGTTCTTCTCAACTTCGTAGGTAACTGGACTGGCTGAATGTCAGCTTCGTGTGATTTACACATGGAACATTGCAGTCTCTCATGTCGCTTTATTGATTTTTGTCAACTTCATCGTCAGTCCAAGTCCTGTTCGGGGGACCGAGGTAGTTCATCGTGGCAATCATTGCTTGTGACAACTGCTTGCAGTCGCCAGCGACGTACTATTTGCTTGTTTCGATGGAAATATTCTTGAGGATTAAGGTAGATTTGACCGTCCTGCCTGTCTTAATCGATGACACTTTAACAGGACGTAATCATTGCGCTCGTGCAAGACTGCAGCCTGCTCATATGCGTAGTGGTATGTCGTGAAACCTGCCGTGCACATGTGACACGATAACAGGTGCTAGTGGCTGGGATGCAAGGGCAGACAGCCACACATGCATACAAGACACACATAGAGCTTTGAATTCAATCTTTTCATTGTTGCAAGTGCTCATCTTGAATTATTACTTCTAACTTTACAAGAACTCGATAAGAACTCCTCGCACTCTTTTGAATTCCCGTCAATGCTTTGGGACGTACAAACCTCCTGTCTGCACGCTAACACCACTACAGCAAGAGCTCATAAGACCAACGTGGGAGTAGTCGCAAAGGGGAGGCGTTTTGGTACTCTTGCAACGGCAAAATCGGACAGACCCTGTCTTTGGAGCCGTCCATGCCATAGGTTGAAACTTGGTGCCACTATGGCTTCCATCACACCAAGGCTGGTTCTTGCTTCTACCACAGGTGCAGTAGTAGTACTGCTTTCCTTCCTCAACCTGCGCTCCCCATGTTAGCAAGGGAGGACTTCCTGACAGCGACGGGGAACCTTGACGTAGACTGGGAACTTTGAAGCGCACATCACCTGTAGCAAGAGCGTCATATGATGGCAGGGGGAGAGGGCGCACTGGCAGGCAGCTTACTTTCTCAGCATCTTCGATATCGGGGGAACCACCAGGCATGTTGCTGGAAGAGCGGCAGGACAAGATCGGCAATACGATGAATCCCCGAGGGCGAAAATCAAAGGGACGGAGGGGGGGAAGCAGATCCCAAGGCACCCACCTGAACGGGGTAGGGTAGAGAAGTTTTCTCAAGATACCCGTATCATTGAAGGCAGTTGTTGGGGTACTGGAAACTCACCTTACATATTTCTGAGCAGGGGTGGTATTGTAGTCAAAAACACACGGATGTGAATAGTCAATCTTGGATCCCATAGTCAATATTGAATGTAATCACCTACCCCTCAATTACCCGAGTTCTTGGTATAGGAAAAGGGGGTCATCCTGGTGCGAGGGGGGACGTGGTTGGGGCCGGAACCTTTATAATGTTTTTTTCGTTTGTTTCATTGTAGCAGGAACTTCTGGTACACACCTTTATATATTCTTATATGAAATTCTCTGGTAGTTTCGAACTACCATGGTACATCTTTTTCCTACTATGTTGTAAACCGGTACAAGATGAGGCTGGGGAAAACTGTTTTAAATCTTCCGAACGCCGCATCACGGGCCCAACAACGAAGGTTGCGGCAACGGTGAACGGTCGGTTGAACGCGCGGCCCGCCGGGCCGGCCCTGCCGGGCGGTGGCACCCTATCGGCCGCACGGCCGCCGGGGCCCGACTCACTGCACTAACGGCGGTGACAGTCACTACTGAGTCACGCCGTGACCGTACGCGTGACTCAGACGGTCAGACGTCGGACGGTCCCGGCGATCCGCGACCGTACTACGGTACTCAGTAAGTACGGTACGGGGTCACCGGCACGGTCCGTACCGCCGGTACTTGGTCACACCGGCACCGTCACGGCCGGGTCCGAGTCCGATCGGAGTACCGTACGGTCGCGACGCCCCGGCCCGGCCAAGCCCGGCGCCCGGCCCCCGCGCCCGCGGCCGCGGGTCTCAGAATTGAACTTCAGTCCGGTCCGATCACCTCACGGCGGTGAATTATAGTTCAACAACTCATTGATCATCATGTGAATCGTGGTTCCGAGCCTGATCCGGCATATCGGATCGCCCGGGGGCCGGGGCCGGGCCGCTGATGATCGGCCCGGGCCACTCCGACTCTGTTTTTCCGAGTGTTCGGTTCACTGTCCGCTAACCGGGCAGCCCGGCTTGACTCAACCGTTGAACCGTTCCGAAGTTCCGGGCGCCAGCAGTAGCTGGCTGCCAACTTCCGAAGATTTCTCGACGGACCCTGGCACGTACACTGACTTGTTGAACTTGAAACTTCGAATGCTGTTTGAAAACTTCGAAATCTTCGGAAGACTTCCGATGGTCAGTATTTGACCATCCGATAACTTTGAGTAAATCTGAATGTTGCATAGCCGCCCATGGCCTCACAGAGGTGATAAGTTTATAGGTGATGCCGTCTGATCCAGTTGATTCTGTGCCTCCGTGACCAGTGGCAGTGAATTTTGGCTCAACAGTAGCTAGTCCTATTGAATATGCTGCAATCTTTGAAAAGGTACACTATCTGGTCAGTAGGTTTGTCATGGATCCATTAAGCAACTTTATTCAAAACGTAGATACCATCCTTCAGCTCAACAGCCTGAGTCTCAATATTCGTTCTTTCTCAGGCTTTTCGTTGGGTTCATCGATAGTTTCATCAATACTGCCTTTTAAACATCTATGTTGTTTAACATCAGACCACCTTCGGAATATATCAGGATATATATTTTTTGAATTTCTGAAATCTTAGTTCTGTCCGACAGAGCTCATAGGAACCGAGCCCGAGTCAGACAAAGGTCTATCAGGATAAAAGGACAGTTGGCTGTCTCGTACTCGTGTTCGAAGCTGACTTCTCCTGGATGACCATACTCTACTCCAGTGTGAAGCTGCTGAAATGACCCCTGTGGAGGTCTTTGTTGCAGCAACCTTGTACCCGTGGGGGACTTACAAGGTAAACAGAAGAGGTGCGTCTTGTGGAGTGCGACCCGTTGGAAGCAGCTTGCTGCCATGCAAGGACGGGGTTCTCTTCCCTGCGAGAGAGCATGGTATCCTCTCGAAGGTCAGAAGGGATGCTTGTCAACTTCCAAGGACAGGACACCCCTCCTTTCTGTAGCCAAGAGACGCTACCCCTGGCTCCTTCCTCGAAGCTATAAAAGGATGAAACTCGTCAGAGCTAGGTGGTCCTCTTCCCCTTTCGTGTGTGTTCCACGATTGTGTGTGTGTGTGAAAGAAATAAAAGAGAGTTAGATCTCCTTCTGTTTCACCGCTTTCCCTCTTAGTAGAGAAATCCAACGTAAGTTCTTGTTGAACTGCGCTTGAAGGTCCACTCGAGAATCTTCGAGGTGTGACAAGTTCAGAATACTCATCGTCGTCGATGGAAGGATATAATTTAAGGATATCAATAGTTGACTCCAGATACTAGTCTGTCACACTCAGGCTGCCTGGCCAGGCTGTGTGGGAGATGACCTCCTCCCCACCCCCCCCCCCCCCCGCCCCCTTTTCCCTTCCTTTCCTTCCTCCGCACAGCCTGGCAGTGACTTCGCTGTGCATGTCTAGTATCGTACCAATGGCCCGTGAGACTCGGATGCAAACAAGACTAGATAGACCACCCAATGATCGTGTGAGGATATTGGTCCAGGAAATGAATGTTATGGCGGAGAGTTCCCAAGGTGTTTTCACCCATCAGCATCACGCTCTTGCCACAATCAAACGGCAGCTTCTTCTCAGCGCTGCTTGAATGAGGCGTAGTGCAGGGATCACAACAGAACTTTAGTTGTGAACCTTCCAAGTTTCCAATGACAGCAATGGTCAAAGCACTTGTGTGATGATCGGACAATGATACATGTCGTTATGTGATTTATTAGATGCTGGCAAACCTATTTCGATTTATGCTGATGTTGTCTTGACTCTCCCCATTTTTCTCACAATTCCCTGTGTCTGAAGGCTCAAATGGCGTGTTCATGTTCAAGGGAGATATCCTCTGCCCACACACAGGAGATGAGTGTCTCCGAGTTGCGGCGTTTGCTACTTCCTCGCGTATGCAGTATCCAACGATGGCGCAGGTTCCGTGCTTACAACTGCGGTGAGTCGAGGCGATTATTGCGATGTTGCAGGGTTGGTTGGTCTTGATATCCTGATCTCGCCGATTGCTAATGTTGTGTTCGTTCTTGTCTTCAACTACTGTCTCTTCGATACAATCAAGCATCCTCCTATTCGTCTGCATTTTGCTCGTGTTGGTGCTGTTGGGGCTTTCGCTACTCCGATATGATATCTGCCCCCGCCCCTGCGGTCCGCGTGACTTGATCCGAGAGCCAGGTCATGATGTCAGCATCAGGTAGTCACGTTAGTCCGAAACGACGACTGTTAAGATTCATTACCCTTCTAGAACCATAACCTTTCAGCACATGTCCAACCCAGTGGTCATCAATGGTCGTTCATAACTAATTACCATGTGACCTGCTGAAATCCAACCACGGAAATAGCGTCTTTTGGCACATGTAGGCGTATCTCGACCTCGTGACTACATGCAGTCACGTGGCTGGTGCGACCCTCAAGATATCTCACTGGTCCTGTGACCACCAGGCGCCTGCCCGTGCACCATCGCACGGACGGGGGGGGAGGAGGAGGACGATCAACAGACCCTGCCAGCATCGTGACCTGAAGGGAGTATGCGCTCGAGATAGTGCTGGACATTCTTGGAGATACAAGGTACGGGGTAGCTTGTATCCTCTTCCTCAATGGTGCCACAGAGCAACTCCGTAGGCCTTTGTGACAACATGGATGCTTGGTACATGTGCGTTCAGTTGGACCAGGAGAGTATGAGCATGCTTCTCTCCTAATAAGACGCGAAACTACAAGTCAGGTTACTGCAGTTGCTATGCGCTGTCATATTACGCGAAGTGTTCAACACTCATATATTGCTTTGCTTGCTCCACATTAGTGCAAGATTTGTCAAGATTAAATTAGTAAACAGTGCATGGGCCCTCCATGAAATGTTTGGAGGCACCTCTTCGTATATTTCAGGAAAAGTTCTTCAGCCGCTTTTTGCTTTTTTTAAGCTTTGGGCTAGGTGAATGAATCCTGCTCACGTTGTGACTTAGTAACCTAGCACAAGTAAGGTCCAGCAGACCCTATATCTCACCTGAACGCCCCTGCAGATATTATCCATCTGCAGACTCATCGCTGAAACAAGGACGGTGGCGTCCTTGTACGAGCTTCATTCTCGCAACTTGTATCAACCATCTTCGGCCCCGGGTGATCGAACGCAAGAAGAGATTCCACCGACGACAACCTCCTCTTCCGCTTCGACTGCGATGCTTGAGCACCCGTCCTTGCTGCCTCCGCACTTCCTGCCGTGATTCCTTGCGCAGTGACGACGTCGTGGCTGCTGCTCTCGCTGCCATCGGGCTGATCAAGGGGCGACCCATCGAGTTGGTGACCCTGGTGCTCCTGTCGCACATCATGTCTCGAGTCAGGCCACCCGGTACCCGCAGAGATTGCAGAAGAGGCAGGAGGAGGCGAGGCGTCCGGAAATGTGGCGGGAGAGGCCGGCAAGGACGGGCTCCATATTTCAGACGGAACGCTGTGCTCGGTGTTGCGATCGTCATCCTCCCAAAGTAGCCTTCTCGAGACTTCTTCTGTTGCCCTTGGGGCCTTCGGCACCTGCGAGTACCTGTGCTGCTCCAAGGTAGATGCTGATGTGCATGTCGACGAGCATGTGCGCTGCTGCTTGCGTCCATCCGTCCAACTGACTGTGAGCAGCTTTGTGGGTGTTCTGATACGAGTTTCAGTCTGGCAAAGCGTCTTCGGCCCTGCGTGATCGAACGCAAGAAGAGATTCCACCGACGACAACCTCCTCTTCCGCTTCGACTGCGATGCTTGAGCACCCGTCCTCGCTGCCTCCGCACTGCCTGCCGTGATTCCTTGCGCAGTGACGACGTCGTGGCTGCTGCTCTCACTGCCATCGGGCTGATCAAGGGGCGACCCATCGAGTTGGTGGTCCTGGTGCTCCTGTTGCACATCATGTCTCGAGTCAGGCCACCCGGTACCCGCAGAGATTGCAGAAGAGGCAGGAGGAGGCGAGGCGTCCAGAAATGTGGCGGGAGAGGCCGGCAAGGACGGGCTTGGCGCGACTGAGTCTGGCAAGAGACGGTTCTGAGATTGCGTACATATTTCAGACTGCTCTGTATCGCCTAGCTCCAGAGAGACAAGGGAGGGTGGGGGGGAGACCGCCAGAGGGGGGGCTCCACCTGAGGCTGGATGATGATGATGATGATTAGCATCATCATACACTTGAGGCTCCATGAGTGGGACAGGAAGTTGCATGTCGTCCTGGGTCCCAGAATGCGACGAGCTTGCCTCGAGCTTGCAGTTGTCTGTTTCAAACTCATCAAGCTGTGACACCAGCATCGATTGTTTCCTTTGGTTGCTGCTTGTTGTCTGGGACGTTTGCTCGTTGATGATGGCGTTGTCATCGGCAAGTGTAGTTCTTGTGTTGCTGGTGCTGCTGGTCCCCTCAAATTGGTCGGTCTGATGCTCCTGTCCCATGCATCCAGGGGGAAGCCCTCCTGGAGCCGAGAGATTTGGATGCGTGGCGGGGGAGGCTGGCACTGACGTGCCGGGAGACGACGTGCTGGTAGAGGACTTCGTGTCTGTATCGCAGTCTGTTGGTACACATCGGTAGTCCTTCAGATCGAAATCTGACTGCTCTTGATTTGCGTGCTGAAATATAAAAGATTATTTTGAACTTTCTTAAAACACATCTGTTACCGATGAATCGCCCTGTTGCCTTGTTGTGCCCACTCCGAGGCAAGATTTCAAGAATCGGAGCATGTGGTTCAAAACTGTCGAAAGATCAGGGCATCACAAACATCACAGTAAGGGAATGGGCAAGCTTTGCTGTAATAAGGTACCATGAAGCGATAAGATGACCCTAGCACATGTTGTGTGACATGGTGTGCACTCGGTCTCACATAAGTTCTCAGTACTTGAGAAGAAGGTGAAATGTTTTGCGAGCAGATCAAATGCAGAGATCACTATGAAGAAGAAGCAAGGATAGCATCACATCGTTCGTCATAGCATCAAGAATCAGATCAGATCAATCTTTCATGAGGAGGAGCAACGGCATCATGGAGCCTGCATCAGTATTCCCTACCTTGCTGCGCTACTTGATCTTATATAGAGGCCCTTCCCCCCCCACCCCCACCCTACCCCACCCCATCCTAAATATCACCCCCACCCTCATTTCTCTTCGGGTTGCTGATCATATCGACAGGGTGGGTATCACAGGGTAATTTAGGAGGTGGAAGGTACCTTTTTGCGACCACCCTACCCTCAACATTCTCAACTTAGAATCTGGTACCACCCCCACCACCCCCACCATTTCCTAGCATTGTAATAAGTATTATAAATATCAGTTGACTGCTAAACTTTCTTTCCTTGCCTACATGCCGACGCACTCCAGGGCTCTCAAGGACTTGGGAATCTTCCTCCTAGATTTCAATTCACAGAGCCGATCATTGGGAAATTTCGTACGGAATTAGCGGCTGCCGCAGTGCACTCCTCTGGTGCGTGTCACGGTCCCGTTTATTGAGCGATATTTACTACTGGACAAGGTTTCTCTAGAACTCTTTTAAATCTACTGTACCACTTACGAACTTCACAATCTATTCTTAGAGGCAATTCACTCTATACAACGTTTTTAAAACTAAAACACTTGTTGCAACGATCTGGCCTACCTCCGAGGCTCATGGCCAGCTGGGTGGGGTCGAACTTGCTGCTGCCGAGCCGGTACACGCGGTCCTTGCAGGTGGGTGTGTGGTTTGCGCTCGAGGGCTTACTTAGAAGATCTGGACCCTCCGCCCTAGCAGGGCCGGGCCCGCGAGTTCGTCAGTCCTCCGGGTCCAGCGGGCCGGAGTGACGAACTTTACTGTGTCATCGTACTGATTTTTAACTTAACTTTGAGTAAACCTAACTTTACGACTGAAAACCGCAACTCGATGATCGTAGGGTACACAGGGCTGATAGGGTGGCAGTGCAAACGGGGGGTTACTTCCTGGGAATGTTCGGTTCAAAGAGGGGGTGGGGGGTGTATTTAAAAGTTGGTGGGGAGGGTGGGGAGGGGGGGCATAAAGGAATAGGAAACAATTTGGCGCGAAAAAAATTTGCGTGGAAGGTAACCAGCAAAGAGCAACGAGAGCAGGGACGAGCAGCATGCGGGCAATGGATGAGAGGAAGGAAGGGAAAGTGATTTTGACAGTGTTAGGAGAGGAGGAAGAAAGAGAGAAAATCCATTTCCATCGCAAATTTGAGTTGTGTAGGTCAGATAGAAGAGGAAATCCGAAAAGCGTGCCTTCCGAAGGTTTGCCTTTAGCCCCTTGCCTCGCTAGTTACCACAAGAATACACGGAAGAAATGCGATTTCTGAATACAGTTAATGACGTTTTTACGCAGCAGACACCTGGAGACAAGTTGAAGCAGCAAAGGAGGAAGGAACCAGTGATGTACGCGATTCAGGGAGTCCACGAGCTACGAGAGAGTGATTGAGCAATACGACGACAACGATGCCTCTTCAAGACACCAACGAGTCTCCAACCGAAGTCGACCAGGAACTTGATGCCATCGAGCAGGCGTTGGAGCAGTTCCTGATGCCAATGGCACTCTATCAACCAGAAGAGCTCTGGTCGAACTTCTTTTGGTCTACGGGCACAAACGAAGGCTGGGACACTCCGCTCGGCTGGATTGTTCAGCACGATGACTGGGTCACGCCGTTCAACTGGGAAGCTCTGACGCAAGAGCACCCATCACCAACTCTGCAGGTTGGATGAGTGGAATCAGGTAAATCGACAATCAGATTAATCGCGGGGACAGACGAAAACCCCGCAGCAGTGAGACAAAACGGTTCGCATCACCATTGAAGGATCTAGCGGGGTAGTCACTAGGACCCCGTAACTCGTGACGATGTAATATACAACACTTGCAAGATGCTCACCCGACTCGCCGGAGGTTTACACCGCTGCGATGTTCAAGTTTCAAAAGTCAGGGATCGCGTCGACAAGCTCCGGCATGTCGATGAATGGATTTCGATTCTTCTGCCATCTGCTCCATCTCAGATCGTCAAAAGTTCAAAGGGAAGACTTACGTGTAAATCTTTTCATTCCTCTGTTTCTCGCGTTCACTCACAGGATCTTTCTTGTGCCATGACCTGTTCTGCCTCATTTTTGATTCCTTGCATGTTTTCTTCAAATACCTCAGCATGTCTTGGTATGTCTTCGATATCTTGTTTTTGTTCACCAGGCTCCTTTGGCAACATTGAAACTCCCCTTCGTACCTGCGCATTGTGTTGTCAGCGGCTGCCCAAAACGACTGTTCGAAATCAGACACATCACCTCACGCTGACGTAAAAATATGCTCGTGCAAGGTCTCCCTGTTACATCCGAGTCATATTCTGTTTTTGGTTGTGTTTCAACTTTGTAACACCTTCACGTGATCTGGTGGCTCGAAACATTTGTCTTCAACCCTTCTCACTTCCTTTCCTGGTTGAGTCCCACAAATAACAACCACACAAAGACGGGAGGAGGAGATACCGTACAGTCCTTTCGTTCCGCTGAGCACTTTCAGTTTGACACTGTCCATTTTCCTGAGGTTCACATTGTCCTGCCTTCAGTCTCAGGAGAACGTTCACAGGCGTCACGTGATCATACTGACCAAGATGTTTGACTGGTGGATGTAGACTTCACGACCATCCTTCAAAGTTGCAAAACCGAATCCTGCAACTCTTGTAAGGCGCCTTCTGCAGCATCTGAATCTGAAGAATCATACACCTTTTTCTTTGTTAAAAAACTTCACGGTACCCGGGACTTTTCGATCATCTTTGTCTTGGTCCAACAAGCCTGACTGTCCCTTTTGTCAAAGGGGCAGGAAGATGAAAATGTAAGAGCGTGACCTTACATTTGCCGAATTTCCCACCGCTCTTGGTTGTGTACGAAACGTCTGCACTTGTTTCAATTTCGTTTCATCTCCGTGAAACAGGTTTGCCTTCAACAACGGCCAGGGGATAGTTGCTTCTCTTCTTGTTGACGAACCTGTCCGACCGTTACATGGCAGGAAGCAACAGTATTGCTCTTACCCATCCACGAGATAAAGCGCGAACAGGTCTGTAGATGCGGCTGAAAATATGTCCTCAGCATGGTACTGGTATGAGCTGAAGCAACGTTTACCTCCTCCTTCCTCAAAGCCTCCCCACCACGACCTGAAGTGAAACTTGGGTCAGTAAGGCTGTCTTCGAGCATACAACTTGTTTCGGTCACTTTGGCCAGGCATGCTCTCGATTGTAGCAGAAGTTTTCTCGCTCGATCACCTGGACGAGTGATGTCAGCCCGGGTTGATGGATGAAAGGACTGAACCGACTTTGTCGCATCTGTCTGTGTAGATCCTCCAGCACTTTCCGGTGTAGACATCTGCTACTGAGTTGGGTTGACAACCATCCTGCCCCTTTCATCACGAAGAATCAAATTCGACGCCTTCTACAACAACCTGCCCTCCATCGATGTCTTCTAGCGCCTCCCAAACTCTTTGGTAGCTCAGTGGCACCTGTTGACCGCGTTCAAAGGGAGAATTGTACAAAACTCGCTCTACATGCTTCGAGATAACAGCGTGCAATGCAGACTTCAGCTCTTGACCTTGGTGTCAGTCAGAGCAATAACAAGTACTCAGCCTGCATGTCCTCTTTGTTTCCCTACCTTTCCTCTTGGAGATGGACTCTCCGTAGTACCCTACCGACTGATTGCCGCCATTAAGCTGAGATGCTGGTCAAACGTATCGAAGAAAGATGAATTCATTGAAGAAAGATGAAACTACTCACAGTAAACTTCTTCTCCACGTTCGTTTTGTAGAAGACCGCGGTCGCTATTGCACACAGCACGGCTGTATTCCAGAGTCATTACAAACTGAAAGCCTTGACACGAAGCAGCAACATGATATGAGCAAAAAACTTCCATGATAAATGCCACTTGCGGATCATGACGTGAGGCGGGTCAAATTGAAAACACGACGAAAACAATACGAACATCGAGGTCATGTCCAACACCACGACTTACGACAAAAAGATCTCCGACAAGGTCAAAGACGAGGTGAAAGACAACATCGTGGTCAAGGCTCAAGATCAAAATCATCCTTGAAACCAAAACAAGGACTACAGCATGAACAATGGCAAGACCAACAACAACAACAACAACGACCATGTCAATAACATTTCTGATGATGCAATCTCTGTCAAGCCTTGCGGCTGCATCAGTATCAGAAGCAATCATCCATACAAAATCAGGTTGGCCAAGTTCAAGAACACACAAAATCAGATGTAAGGCCATCCAAGACCGAGCACACAGAGAAAAGAAGGAGCATGGCCAATAACCACATCGACATCAAGGATGCCCTGGACAAATCTATTGGACCAACTCCAAGATCAACAGCGGTCAGAAATGGCTCGACATCATGGTCCACAACATCATGGTCAAGAACATCATGGTCAACAACATCATGGTCAAGAACATCATGGTCACCAACATCATGGTCAACACCATCATGGTCAAGAACATCATGGTCACCAACATCATGGTCAACACCATCATGGTCAACGTCAACAGCATCATGGTCATGGCCACCAACATCATGGCAGCAACATCATGGTCAACAACATCATGGTCAACAACATCATGGTCAACAACATCATGGTCAACAACATCATGGTCAACAACAAGGTACACGAGGAGGCCATCAACAAGGCAACAACAAAACGAGCAACACAATCAAGTTATCAAGATCAAGTCTTGATGGAGTGGACGAAATATCATGGTCGATGAACAAACTTTCCTGCAATGGCGCAAAATTCCCATCGGAGACCTGCCTGCTTCCTGCTAGTGCTGAGGATAAGGATGAAGAACAAACATCTCCCTCCTCCTCTCTTGCCTCTCGTTCTTTGGTCTTCGCATCGTCGCTCCTCCTCGCTCCTCCTCCTCACCCGCTCCCCGCCATGTCCGCCACCATGGATCTGACCTTGTCGTGCATGCCCATGTAGATCTCCTCGCCTTTTATCGCCAGGAATTGGTTCGTGGTAAACTACCCCCCCTATCCACTACCCCCTATATGTCAGCTAAGTACCCCCACATTGGGAAGGCAGCCTGCCCGACAAAAAAGATCCCCTAGGTAGGAATACGCTCCACAGCATGGCCATGTCCTCCCGCTCCTCCCCGCTCCTCCCCGCTCCTCCCCGCTCCTCCCCGCTCCTCCCTACCATGCCTCGCCCTCCCCTCCTCCCTTGTCCTCCTATCAGTCAACATGGCACAGTCGCCTTGTGAGCTACAAGATGTATTTTCTTGGTAAGAATACTACAATGATGGCATGTACACAACATGGGCAGGAGGAGGAGGGTGAGAGTGAGGAGGATGAAGAAGCAGGAGAAGAGCAAGGAGGGAGAAAAATTGTCGTCACTCAAGCTTCATGGTCTTGCAGCATCTCCGCATCCTTCGCCTCATTCTCGCCTCGCAAATGTTTCTAGCCGACCATGAATGCTGAGCAATGCCCTGAGAGAACGTCACCATCCTCCTGCATGGCGGCAGCAAGTCGCTTGTCACCTCATCGTCTCCTCATTGCGGTCTCTCAGGGTCGAAATCTCCTTCCTCACCTCCGACATGAAGTTCTCGAACGCCTCGTTGGTCGCCTCCTGCGCCGAGCTCTCGCTGATCTGCTTCTCCATGGACTGCCTTCTCTGCTCGGCAGCAAAGACTCCTGATGATCGAGAACGGTGAGAAGGAGGGCCAGGAGGGAGGAGGCGAGGGGGAAGGAAGTCGGGTGACAAGAGGAGGAGGAAGAAGAGAAGGATGAGAAGGAGGGAGAAACACAAAGATGAGGAGGAAGATGAAGGAAAAATCCAATTTTCTTACCGACGGGGAAGAATCCTGTATTGTTGGCGACGATACTTCGGATGACACTGGCAAGACATCAGCAGGAAATCAGCAGGAGATCAAGAGGGTGGAGGTAGAGACCTTCTCTCCGTCCCGTTGTAGTCGGCAGGGTCCTTGTCCAGGAGGTGCTTGAGGTACAGCAGGTACCGTATTGCGTACTTCCCTCCCCTCCTCGTCTCCCACTCTCCAGCATACTTGCTGTGTACCCAGTCAGTGCTCGAGCTCCTGACCCTCCTCCACCCCTCCACTCCCGGTCTTGGAGACCCCTGTTTCATCCTATCCCTATCACTATAGCCGACATGCGCTTGTCATTGTCAGCGCTGTCCCTCTCTGCCACCAATCTTCGTCTTCGTTCTTATCCCCAAAAACATCTTCCACATTATGCCATCATCTTCGTCCTCGTCCTCGTCCTCGTCCTCCTCGTCCTCGTCCTCGTGCCCTCTCCCCATCCTCGCACCCCATCCTCCTCCTCCTCCATCACCTGAACCGGTGACGCTCCAGCCCTGTCACGAAGCACTTCGACTCCAACTCAAGGGTGGCGGCTGTGGCCTTGCTGCGAATCTCCGCAAACGCGTCGAAGATTTGACCCTGCATGACCGGCTGGAGAAGCATGTTCCAGAACACGAGCCCTACTAGCACGTAGATAGTCCTCCACTGGTACCAGAGGTCCTCCCAGACGACGAGAGGAGGATAGGTCCACATGCTGAACTGACCGAGGACCTGGAGGAAGCGAGGTTCAGGTGATGG